>NC_053433.1:22563819-22863819 GCF_007990345.1 Gossypium hirsutum | reverse complement strand
CAAAAGTCCTATTTTGATAGATAAAAGTTCTAAATAGCTAGAGAACCTAAATTAGGGGTCTTTAAAGGGAAATTAGACCCTTTAGGGAGGCATGGTCGGACATAGGAGACAAACTTGGTCAAAAAGTCCAAATTTGGTGGGTTTGGTGGCTAAATTTATTAATATAGAAATAAAATAAGAGAAAGATGATATCACCTTCTCACATTCTTCTCTACCACTGAAATTTTCAGCAAAGAAATGGGGTTTTAAGAGCTTGAAATTCCAGCAACTTTAAGTCTTCACAAGTAAGTGGTTTTTAATGGCTTTTCATGAATATTTTTGTACTTTTGAGACCCTTGAAGCATGAGCTTTCAAATGAGGGTACTATTTTGCAAAATGATCAAGAGTGTAGGGTTTTTCCATGAAAGGTTTGTAATGTTTGATGAGTTTTTATGGAAGGAAATAAGTCTTGGGTGTGTTATGAACAGCTTTTGTGAAATGTGTTAGCATGAAAACACCTAAAAGGACTATATTATATAAGTTGTAAATTAGATGTTAAGTATGTGAAATAGTGGGAATTTGGAGCTGCTATAAGAGTAAAAAGGGTTCGGCTAGGTTTAAGATATGAAGAAATTCAATAAAAATAGATTTTTGGGACTAGGGGTAAAATGGTCATTTTGTTAAAGTCTAGGGGCAAAATGGTTATTTTACCAAAGATATGAATTTTCGATTTCTTAATTTTATTTAGTGCCTAAATAAGTTTATTTTGCAATTATAGATCAAGAATCACCAAATCTGAACTTAAACCGGGGGAAAGCCAAGCAAATAGATTAAATCGACTAGTCGCAACATTTTGTAATCCGAGGTAAGTTGTATGTAAACAGTACAACTACAATATTAATGTATGTATTAAATTGTACTGGAATTTAATATAACATGAATTGCTTGATTGTAGAATTGAGAAAGCAAGATGATGATAGAGATAATAGAGTTCCCGTTTTGAACCTAGGAAATAAATCAGATATTCATGCCATAACATATGGGCTATTGTGAGCTAGTGTAAGACATGTCTGGGACATGCATCAGCCACATTATAAGAGCCAGTGTAAGACCATGTCTGGGACATGGCATCGGCATTGAGACGAGTATTAGTGTCTGGGACATGCATTGGCCTCGAGACGTAAGTCAGTGTAAGACATATCTGGGACATGTATCGGCTACGAGATGTGTCAATGTAAGACCATGTCTAGGACATGACATCGGCACAGATATGCTAGAACCTGTGTAAGACCATGTCTGGGACATGGCATCGGTACTTTACCCCATGTTTGAGGCTTAATGAATATCTTATAGTGTTCCAAATGGTTCAACGGTGAAAGTTACGATTTCAAGTTAACGAAGAAAGTATAAATGTGTTGTGAGTGGTACAGGTATCCTGTTTGGTATATATAGAATATGAGCCCAATTTTATGATATACGATGTGTACTGAATATTGATGAGTAAGTTTTACTTATTCTCAATTGTATATTACAAGCTTGTTGATGAATGGTAATGCTATGTTGTAAATTTATTTATGTGCAACTTACTAAGCTTTATACTTACTCTCTCTCCTTTTCCATTTTCTTATAGTGTCGCCTATCTAGGTCAAGGATCAACGGAAGTTAAAGATATCAATCACACTATCAATTGAAGCATTCAGTATAGTTTGATTTATATTTTTTAATATAGCATGTATAAGGAACTAGACTTGTGTTTTGTGTCATTATCAATTTGGCCAAATGTGTTGGCTTGGGATAAATCTCTTATTTTGTATTAAGCCTCGAATGATGGTTAATATTCATTTTGGTTTATATACAAAGATGTTATCTTTATAGATGAGTAAAATGCACACATGGAATGTTGTTCATTGTGGCTGATTTGGTTGCATGAGATAGCCTTGTACTGGCTTTAGTTGCTAATGTGTAGGTTGTGTAAGTAAGGGTGGCAAAGAGGCTTGGTAAATATCCTTATATTGTCCACACGGATAGACACACGGGCGTGTGTCTAGGCCATGTGTGACACACGGTCTGCCCTATGGGCTTGTGGTCTGGCCGTGTGTCCCCTGTACGTGAAAATTTCAAGCCAATATGCATGGTCGTAAACACACGGGCAGAGACACGACCATGTGTCTCAGCCGTGTGATAGACACGGCCTAGCACATGAGCATGTGCATTGGCCGTGTGATAGACACGGCCTAGCACATGAGCATGTGCATTGGCCGTGTGACATTTTGGGGATGCTGGTGTCAGAAATAGAATGTCCACATTTTTACACATGGGCTAGGACATGGACGTGTCATGACCGTGTGAAAGATACGGGCCAGGGACATGGGTGTGTGCTAGGCCGTGTGAAAACCCCTGTGGGTGTGCATTTAAAATTATTTCCACACAAGTGGAGGACACAAGCGTGTCCCGGTATTGCTTAGGTCGTGTGAGCCACATGGGCCATCACACGACCATGTCGAAATGGCCACACGAGCGTGTTGCCCTTCCACATGGGCGTTTGCCTTATTTCAAAGTCAAATTTTCTATAGATGGTTTAAGGACTTGGGTTGATCCTGAACAGTTTTCAATGGTCGATTTGGGGCTCGTATGCTCATAATAAGAAGTTTAAAGTAGAAATTGAAAAAGTTTTAAATTGGACCAAGTCTTTGTGACTTGTGAACATTTGGGTGCATGAGATCGAGCTAGATAATGCCACGTATTCCGCTTTAGCGTAGGCTACGGGTATGGGGTGTTGTAGAAAATGTACTTATGATCACATCGAGAGACTCTGCCTCTTCACGGGCACGTATGGAATAAGTCCTTGCAGGGGCACGACCCTCAGACTTCACAGCTGAATTTTTAGGGGCACCTCTACTGCTAGCCCCACTGTCCAGGTTCTTTTGTGGTCTACCCCTCGAAGGAGCACTACTCGTCCTCACCTCTGCATTTTTCTCTTTCTCATCCAACTCGGGACAGTTGCGAATAAAATGGTCTAATGACCCACATTTAAAACAGCCTCTCTCATTTCCTCGGCACTCGTCGAAGTGACGCCTACTATATTGTGAACACTCCAGCCTATTTGGGCAAGCACTACCAACACTTGCGATGGAAGTGGTTTGAGCTTTAGATGTCGTGTACTGCTTGTTCTTGTTTTTACTCGAGAATCCCCCTGAAACATTTTATCGGGTAGTGAATTCCATCGATCTCTTAAATGAGGTTTGATGTGATTTCCCCATCTGTCTTTTCCTTGAGTCTTAGGATTTAATATCAACTTTTCTCTTCTCTTTGGCCAATTTCTTGGCCTTACATTCTCTCTCCATGAGCACCACGAATTCCCTCAATTCTAAGATGCCAACAAATAATCGGATGTTTTCATTCAATCCATCCTCAAATCTCTTGCACGTGATGACTTCGATAGACACGCACTCCCTAGTGTATTTCCTGAGCCTCACGAACTCACGCTCATACTCTGTTACTGCCTTTCGGCTTTGTTTCAATTCTAGAAATTCCTTTCTCTTATGATCTATAAACATTTGACTAATATACTTCTTCTGGAATTCATCGTGGAAAAGGTCCCATGTAATCATTTGCCTTGGTACAACCGACACAAGGGTATTCCACCATTGGTAAGTTGAGTCTCGTGGAGTGACACGACACAGTTCATGCACTCTTCGGGTGTGCATGATAGCTCATCAAATACCCTAATGGTATTTTCTAGCCAAAACTCTGCTCTCTCCAAGTCATCATCAGTATTAGCCCAAAATTCCTTGGCCCCTTGCTTTCTAATTCTATCCACTGGAGGTTTCTCTCTCCTAGCCATCTCTGCCCCTTGAGGAGCTATATGGACGGGTTGAGGAATTGAAGGAGGTGGGGGCAGTGGAGTGTTTAGATTAACACGAACAAACTCCGTGTACCAAGCATCCATCATGTGGAGGTAAGTCTCTCTTCCCCTCCGCCCTGACTCAATGTCATGGGCTCATTGTCTACTGGCGCAGTCCCTTCAGTGGGAGTCGGTGCATTACTTTCCACGTCATCTGTCGTAGCTATGTTCGAATCCATTTACTATATAAATAAAATATAATTTATCTCGTCAGGAATCGTCACACTATCAATATACAGTTATGGCATGTATAGCTAGGCTCGTACTCACATTAGGTTAGTCCTAGAATTGACTAAACCATGGCTCTGATACCACTAAATGTAACACCCCACACCCGAGTCCTACGCTAGGACGGGATATGAGGCGTTACTTCATATAAATACATGCATTCCAATGTTTTCGACATCATTAAGACTTGATCAAACTTAAAACTTTTTTCAAATTTTATGTAAATTTCTTAACCAGGGCTGATGAGGTCTCAAGCGCCTATCGAAAATCATTCGGGACTAGTTCGGGTCCTTATCCAACTTAGAAAATTAACCTTGAAAAATAGGGCACATGCCCGTGTGGAAGGGTAACATGCCCGTGTGGTCATTAAGACATTGTCGTGCTGATAGCTCGTGTGATACACACGGCCTAAGCAACTAGGGACATGCCTGTGTCCCATGACTGTGTGAATTAAATTCTATATTTGAACCTACAAGGGTTTTCACATGGCCTGACATACGCCCATGTCTTTGGCCCGTGTCCCTCACACGGCCATTACACGCCCGTGTCCTAGCCTGTGTCTAAAAACCTTGACATTCTATTTTTGACGTCAGCATCCAATTCAAGGCACACGACGGAGGCACACGCCCGTGGCCAGAGGCCATGACCTCCACATGGCTGAGACATGCGGCTGTGTCTCTACCCGTGTGTTTATTACCATGCATACTGACTTGAAATGTTTTTTTACAAGGGACACACAGCTGCATAACATGCCCATGGGGCTGGCCGTGTGTCATACACGGCCTAGACACACGCCTGTGTGTCTACCCTTGTGGACAATATAAGGCTATCTACCAAGCCCTTTGCCACCCTAAAACACAACATAACAACAACCATAGCTAAGGTCTATATACAATTCATATATTTCAACCATACTAACAATTCTTCATTCATGAAAGACTACTTTACATTCAAATAATAACTTTCATATTAGCCATTTTTCATGGTCTTGTACAAAATGAGTCAAATGTTAAAGCAAGCTAACACACTTGGGCCCAAAATAATGTGACACTAAGACAAAATCAAAGAGTCCTATACATGCCATAATCAAAATAAAGAGATCTAACTATACCAAGTGCTTCGATTGATAGTGTGATCGATGCCTCCAATAACCGTTGGTCCACGAGCTAATTAGGTGACACTATAAGAAAATGGAAAGAAATAGGGTAAGCATAAAGCTTAGTAAGTTGCATCCAAATAAATATAACAATAACTTTACCATCCATCATCATACTCATAATACAAAAGTAGGCATAAGCATCACTTACTCGTCACTACCCAATAAAACTCACATAGCATATTTTAAGCTCTCATCTCATACATTTCAAATAGGTACCTATACCACTCACAACATGGTTATACTTTTCTTGCTAAACTTAAACTGAATTTCTCACTTTTGAACCATTCAGAATGCTATTGAATATTCATTAAACCTCAAACACAAGGTATAATACCGATACCATGTCCCAGACATGGTCTTACTTGGATCATCTATCAAGTCGATACCATGTCCCAGACATGGTATTACACTGACTATCGAAATCGAGGCTGACGCCATGTCCCAGGCATGGTCTTACACTGGCTCTCACATCTCCATGCTGATGCCATGTTCCAGACATGGTCTTACACTGACACATCTCGTAGTCGATGCATGTCCCAGACATGTCTTACACTAGCTTACATCTCGAGGCCGATGCATGTCCCAGACATGTCTTACACTAGCTCTTATTTCAATGTCGATGCCATGTCCTAGACATGGTCTTACACTGGCTCTCATAATGTGGCCGATGCAGGTCCCAGACATGTCGTACACTAGAGCACAAATGACCCAAATGTCATGGCACGAATATCCGATTTGTTCCTAAAGTTCACCTAGGAGTTCTATTATCTCAATTATCATCATGTATTTTCATTTCCACAAACAGGAAATATATGCTATATCAATCCAAACATATATAATAACCATGTAGTTGTATTATTTACATACAACTTACCTCGGATTACAAAATGTAGACAACTAGCTCGGCTTAGTCCACTTACTTCGTTTTTCCCCGGTCTAGGCTCCGATTTTGTAATTCTTGATCTAAAATGATAGAAATTCATTCATCTCATTATCAAATTACTCTAGACACTCGAAAATTCATAATTGGGAAAAATGACTGTTTTGCCCCTAGACTTTCATAAAATGACCATTTTACCCCTAGGCCTGAAAATCGATATTTATCACATTTTATCACTAATCAAGCCTATCTGATTACTTTTTATATTAAAATAATCTCATAATTCTCATTATTTCTCACATTTATCACCTATTTTACAACTTATGCAAAATGGTTCTTTTTAGGGTTTTCATGAGAAATCTCTTCACAAAGTTGTTTATTACACAACCATGATTCATTTTATTCCATAAAATTTTAGAAAACAACATGAACACTCTCATGGTAAAGCCCTATACTTTCAACTATTTTGCAAAATAGTCCCCTCATTTGAAAGCTCATGCTACAAGGGTTCTAAAAATGCAAAAATCATTAAGAAAAATCATCAAAAATCACTTACTTGTAGAGAGACTAAATGCTGAAATTTCAAGCTTCAAAAACCCCTCTAATGGCTGATATTTTCGGTCGAGAAGAAAGGATAGAGGAAAAAGATGATGGCTAGGCTTTTAGGGTATTATTTTATCACATATTATGTCATCAAATACCTAAACACTTGACCATTAAATTTTCTTTGCCTCATCGATGTCAAGCACTATTTTAGGGCCTAATTTCACTTTAAAAACTCCAATTTATGATACATGGCAATTTAACTCCCTTAGCTATCAAATTAAGGCTTTTGAACTTTATGCGATTTAGTCCTTTTTCGCAATTAAGCTCACAAACACTAAAATTACTTCACCAAATTTTTCATGCACTAATATAATCATATTATAACTCTAAAATAATAATAATAAAATACTTTCTCCAACCTCGAAGCCACTTTTCCGACTAAGCCCAAAATCGCCCTGTTACAAATGAAGTAAATGATATATATGTTCGATGATTCTAATGGAAAGCACTGAATTGAATTGGTATTATATAGATTGAAATGTTATACGACTCATATTTGATGATCGCATCTTATTGTTGTCAAATGTGATTTCAAGAAAGTTGTATAGTTAGTTAATTTGTTATGTTAATAGTTAATTAAGGTAAGATTATCGTTTTAAAACCTATGAACTTACTAAGCATTCGAAATGCTTACTTTGTTATTGTTTTTCTTTTTGTAGATTTTTGATTTGTGGAATTCGTCAGTTGGACCAGCTTGAAGATCACACTATCCTTCTATTGATTTGGTAGACTTTTGTTCATTTTATGCTTAGTTATGTGCCATGTACATAGGTGTTATAACTATACGAGTTACTTTGACTAGATAATTGTTTTGAACTTAGTTAATATTTGAATCATGATGTGATAATTTTCAAGTATAAATATGTATGTTTTGGTAACCTATGTGACTTTGTGTTTAATACTTAAAATGGCATGATATGTATGAAATGAGGTGGTAAATGTAATGGTATGAAATGTTGATATGCTTGGATGATTATATTGAATTGATTAAGCCAATTTGGTATGTTTTAAAGTTCAAATGAAGACATGTTGGATAGAATGAATTGAAATGATGTTGTGAGGTCTTTGGTAAGTATTATGAAATGTTTTCTGTAGGTATAAATGTGCTAATAAGCACCAAAAGTGCTAATGGTGTGGCTTGACATGGAGTAGGTACCAAATGACCTATTTTTGCACTAAACAAAATTTTTGTCCTAATGTCAAACTTCCCTCACGACGACAACCAACAGTTTGTAATGTCTTGACTTCAAGTGGTCCAATGTCATGACATGACACACTGTTTTGGTGACGTCGTGATGTGGAAGAAGTGACTCCACGACGTTGGGCCCAAAATTTTAAAACTTTGAAATTTGGTCCTAATACATGCCCGAGTCACCAAAAGAGCTTTCGTAAGCTCGATTTAGAGTTGAATTTATTTTCATATTATCATATGAAAATGTTTATAGTATAAATGAATATCCACATGAATAGTTTGTTAGTTTTAGTTCCGGTTTCGATTGTGGAATCATGTAACTCAGACTCGGCGGTAAGGTCGAGTAAGAGGTGTTACATGTCACATATTCAGATCACATCTCATCTTAGGGGTGAAACAAGTGTGCTTTCATTAATCTTGTATTAGATTAGTTTAGTATGGAATTTATACATAGGTTAACTTTTGTTTAGTACTAAGCTTGTAACTTGATGGTGATTTAAATTATGTTTATGATATTTTTTTTATGCTTTCAAGTTAAGTTTTGGTTTTTGAATTGATTTTAACACGTTATGAGATCAATATGAATTTAAATGAGTTTGATAATGGTATAAGGTGATTGGAAACTTATTTGTATGATTTAATGATGTGTAGGAGTGGTTTGAAATGTTTTTAAGCTAATTTTATGCCCTCTACACCAAGTATCGATACTTGAATGTCTAGTATCGATACTTGGCAACCAGTAGTTTGAATGTCTAGTATCGATACTTGGCAACCAGTAGTTAAATTGCTACAGTATCAATGCAAGGTATTGATACATAGAACCCATATATCGATAACATGTTGCCTTAATTACACCCTAATGTTTGTGTTTTTGTGCTCCGAAATTACTCGAATGATGTCTAAATGCTCTCATTTTGTAATGGGACTTCAAGAAAGGTTTAAAATGATTTCTAAGACCACCAAAGTGCTTGTATGATAAATGTGTAAAATGATATTTTGTTTTAAGTTGTTTGAGTAAACGAAAACTAGTTTTATGCAAGCACCTAGAAAAGAATTCAAAATGATATTAAAATGTGTTTAAAGCTTTAAAAATGTTGCAAATGGTTTTCAAGGGATTTCATTGAATTATTTAAATATGTATTTTTGATGATAAGAAACTTTGTTAAAGCAAAAAATATGTTAATGTGGCATTATATATTTGCATTAGCCACCGAATTAAATAAGGGATGTTACGATATTGATAACTTTTTAACTGTACTTTAAAACCTTTACAAACTAACCCAAATCTATGTTGGTAACTTTTGATTTTTTTTAAAACAAATTCAATAATAAAATTAAAAACAAAAAAAATAATTAAATAAACCAAAAACTTGATGTTTACAATAATATCTTTGTTCACATCGAACTTAACTGTGTCTAAAATACAAATTGATACGTAAATAGGGTATACATTTTGTTTACATGATTAAACATGCATTTGGATTTTCGTCACTAAACATCATAAATGCTTCATTTTCTAATAGTGACGAATTTGCATATTGTATAGAAATGTCATTAGCTTTCTCGTTCTTTTCTTCAACTTCACCCACAATTTCTACTTTCTTACCAGTTTTCTTTCTTAATTTTTCCAGAACCTTTTGCAGATCAATCTTACCCGTAATTACAACTTTATTTTTGTTCATATCCGTAGTAAATTTCTCCACACCTGTGAAAAAAGTTGAAGCCAAAATTATCAAGTAATAATGAATGGAAATTTGAGAAAAAAGAAAAAGGATACCTTTCAATTTGGCAATGACTTTGGCGACGGTTCTTTCACATGCATTGCAATTCATTGAGACTTTAAATTCTGCAACAATTACCTTTTACCAACGAATAAAAGATCAAAATCCCATAAAAAGAAGGGTAGTATGGGTATAAGGAATATAATAGTTCAGAGAAAAAGGATGTTAAAATTTAATCTTACTTCTTTATCATCTTTTTTCTTCTCATTTTCCATTGAAACTGTAGAAGTGAAATAAAGGAAAAAAATGCATGAAAAGAGAGGTAAAAACGAATGGGAATTGTGTAGTAAATCTAAAATGTTATTATTTAAGGCTTGCGGTTATAACTTAAAAGGGATTTCCTTTTGTTTTCAAACAAAAAAAAAATGTAAATTACCAAAAGTTACTTACGAGAAGATCAAAAAGATTCTTTTTTTTTTTGTTGGATATGGATAAAAAGAATGTTAACTTTAAAAATGTGTTCAATTGTAGATTGCAATAAATAATAGATTTAAAGATTAACTTATATTAAAATCAGGCACCAATAAAATAGTGTCACGTTATCTATTTTTAAATACATTCAAATATTATTACGCTCCATCCATATATGATATATTTTCTAACTTAATTTAAATTTCATTAAGTTACTTAAAACTAATTAATTATATATATATGAATGTGTGTATAATAATATTTGTATGTCTTTAAAAATTGATGATGTGATATTATTTTATTGGTACCTAAAAACTATATATTTTTAGATTATCCTAATATAAGTTATTCTCAAATATATGTAGAAATAATTAGAATATCAGTATAACTTTTTTATATACATCAAAAAATATAAACTCTAACTCTGAAAAGTACGAGAAAAAATTAAATTTGGCTAACTCAAAATCAAAATTAATATAAGGAAATAGAGAAATAAAAAGAAAAAAAAAGGCATAATGAAAATTTTAACTTTCAATTTTTACATTTGTTTTGGCCTTTATTCCTTTCTTTTTTTAGCTAAATTTGACAATTACCTTTAAAAAAATTAGTCAAATCACTTTTTTTTTTTAGCAAAAAAGCTTACTAAAACATTAAATGTGTAAAAATGATGGTTTGACAACCTATGCAGCAATTAATGTGCAGTTCATGCTAATATTGTAATATTTATCTTATATGCTACTTTAACAAATAATTTAAAATTATTAAAAAATTAAAATTAAAAAAAGTTTATACAAATTAAAAAATATATAGCACGAAGTATATGGAGATTATCATGCAGGCTACCACATTTAAAAATTTAACATTTTAGTCAGTAATTTTGTTAAAAAATCATTTTGACTCTTTTTTAAAAGATTGAGGGTCAAATTTAGTTCAAAAAAAGATAAGAGTAAAATTGACAAAAGATGTAAACGTTAAGGCCTAAATTTAACATTATGTCTTATTAAATAAATAAATATCAAAATCATACATGAACTTTGATTTTATGTAATTTTATACATGAAATTTTATTTTGATTCAATTTTCCCAAATCACTAACAACATTATTGAATTAGCATTATTTTATATTGACATATTGCATACACAAACAATTATATTAATCTTATATGAAAATAAATGTATGTATTCATTTCTTTAAATTTGTACAATTGAATCAAAATTAAAGTTTCATATATACATATGATCCAAAATTTAAGTTTCATATGTATAATTACACTAAATTAAAATTTATGTATCAAATTAGACATTAAACCAAAATTTATATATTTATAAATTTAATATTTATTCTAAAAAAATCGATTACAAAACTATTTAACATGACAGTTAAAGAAATCAAAATCCTTCCAATTGTCAGTACTTCTATTTATAAAGTCTAGGAAATGCTCAAAACATCAAAATTTTCTTTTGATAAATTACGTAAATAGTCATTTAACTATTAAAATTTTTATTTGAAACATCTAAAATAAAATTTTATAATTTAAATATTTACGTTATATAATTTATTCATTTTAATCACTTCTATTAAAAACTGTAATGGAAACTTGACGTGGAATTATTTCTAAAATTTTAATTTTCCAAGTAATTTAAGTAAAATAAAAAATTATCATTTTGATTCTTAATATTTTAATATAAATGAGGTTTAATCCTGGTAATAAAAAAAAGAGAGAGAGAGAAAAACTTTTTTTATCATCAAGAAGAAAACCCCAAATCTATACATTTCTTCTTTTGTGATTTGTTGTAATCAACTTGGCTACTACTATTGATTCAATTTTTCTGCCATCAAGTTTCAATCGTGTTTGATTAGTAAATTTTTTGAAAAATTTTCTCTTTCAAATACAAGATAAAGTGTTGTTTTTTTGTGCGAGAGAAATTGATTCCTTTTTCTAAAATATCATCCCAATTTTTCAATTCCCTTATTTCTTCTCTATTCTTCAACTCCTCTTCTTTATACTTAATTTCTATATCCATATTTCCTTCAAAACTCATATATTTTCAATAACGTTTCAATATTTAATCCCTTCGATTCCCCTAAATACAAGCTTTGGATTTTATTTTTATTTTTTTTACTTTGTTTCTTTAAACATTTGTTGTTAGAGAAAAAAACTGGGTTTAAGGAATTAAATCTGAATCTCTTACAAAAATAAGTTGGAGAACCAAACTTCAATTGCAAATCTCCCATGGGTTTGCTTTTCCATTTTATTTAAAGACAAAAACAAAAATTGATAAAAAAAATTGGTTCTTTTAAAAGAGTAATCAAGAAAAATTGAAGGAAAAAATTTGAATGCTTCTTTTGGGTTTATCATATTCCTTATCATATTCCAACATAACTTGTTGTGGACGAAAATCGTGTTTGAGGTCGCTAATTGTTGGTTCATCCTGTTGTTCTTTCTTCTGTTTTTTTTTTCTCAATTCTTAAGTTAAAATTTGGGGAAGAAGATGACGCTTGGATTTTTGTGGGTTTTCAACTATTTAGTTATTGTTTTTTCTTTTATTTCGGTTAATAAGTAATATTGGGAAAATTATATTTTAGTTCTTTAAAATGGTATGCAACTCTTATGACATGATAAATTGTGCCATATGGTATTCAATGATTAATTCGCGTGTCACAAAAAAAATGTCATAATTGATTTTCGTTAGAGTTTTTATAAGAGTGACCAAAATGAATGAACTATATAATATAGGTACCTAAATTGAAAATTTTTTTATTTTGAGTGCTTAAAAGAAGAATTTCTTATTTTATACATAAAATTTTATTTTGATTCAATTTTTACAAATAACTAACAATATTATCAAATTAACATTATTTTTTGTTGATATATTGCATACATAAATAATTATATTAATATGATATAAAAATAAATGTATATATTCGTTTCTTTAAATATGTAAAATTGAAGTAAATCAAAGTTTTATATATATATAAAATTGAAGTAAATCAAAGTTTTATATATATATAAAAGCATTTTAGTTTTATATATACAATTGTACTAAATCAAAATTTATATATCAAATTGTTGATTAAAATAAAATTCATATATAAGTTTAATATTTATCCCAAAAAGTAGGAATCCAAAACTATTTAAACTACATGTCTGTTAAGAAATCAAAATCTTTCCAATTGTCAGTTCTATTTATAAAGCTTACGAAATGCTCAAAACATTAACTTTTCTTGAGTAATTATTTATTACATTTGCATCAGAATCAGTACAACATTAGTTAATTGGGCATTAAAAAACAGAAAATAAAAACTTGTTCAACTTCTTTTTCATAATTAAATCATTGTTTGGGGAAATTGATGCAAATTTATCACTAATCTCGTATTCTATTTCAAGGGTCAACAACACGGCAGTTTTGCCTGATTTCTCCAGCATTTCCAGTGAGAACTTCAATGGCTCCCATTTTCTTCACCGACTTGGCAAATGCAGGGAAAAAGGAAGAACGCGATCTCTGTAACCGAGTCACGATCTTGTTGGAATTCCTGTTCGTAAGAAGTGCAGCATCTGAAACAAACAACCCCTTCTTTTGTAATAAGATATCGTAGTAATGATTGTCGAATGATAATGAACTTGTAGGATCCATTTCCACTGTTATTGTTGGACTTGCTGGGTTCGGGCATTGCTTTCTTAAGGCTTCGGCGTAAGTTGGATCCAAGCTCGGATCAGCATCACCTTTGCCTGTGAAGTTGTAAAGCCTACTTGAGAAAGTTGCACATTGAGCAACTCCAATAGTGTGCGCACCTGTTTGATTAAGGACATTAATGCCAAATTATTACATTTTTTTTCAAACTTCAGTCTCAATTCGAATTCAGTATCCGACGCATATTGAGATATAAGCATGAAGAAAATATTTTAAAGTTTCCGGTGCATATTAATGTATAAGAAGTGTAAGCTAGAGCCAAAGTAAGAAAAGGAGCCTTATACCTGAAAGAACAACAAGGTCATTAACGTCAAGGCCTTTCCTATTAAACAGTTGAATCAAACTAGTGAAGTTTGCAAAGGGACTAGGGAGGTTTCCATTGGTCTCAGTTGCCAGTGAAACCATTCCGTCTCTTCTTCCAAGTTGAACGTCCCACAGGGGCTTACTAAACTGCGATAAAAGTATTTCAAAACTATATATAAGAGTCTGAAAACTTGGTGGTGATGAAATGGTGTAGCTAAAAGTGGGTTATTTACAGGTGCAGAAACAGCATCACGAGCTGCCAAGGCAAGAATATCAGCACAGGAAACAACTTTAGGGCAAGCCCTTTCGATTGCAGTCTTGATATCGTCGATCACGTCGAAACCGCTTAAGGATGAGTTCGGTATCGCTACTTTCTCAGCCGTAGAATTATTAACTGTGTCCAAGAGCACTGATGCATCGCATCCCTAACACAATCAAAGATAAATGTCATTATATATATGCTTACACATATAACTTGACTCCCAATAAACCTAAGAATCATAAAGAGGAAGTTGTAGTTACTTAGTACTTACCCTAACAAAGCAGTCATGGAATTGCATCCTAATAAGTCGAGCACCCAAAGATGGATTACTTTGGGTTCGGTTTTGGATAATCTCTTTTACGATCTGCTCAGCTCGCGGACAAGTTCTTTTGTAAAACTTATAGCTCAACTTACCAGCATTACAAACATCGACGATTCCGATCAAAGTAAGAGAAACAAGGAGGATGAAAATGCTATAACCGGCCCTCATTTTCATCACTAATTAAGAACTTGATTCAAGAAGCCTAAATTATCTCCGTTATATAGACAAGGAAGTTGACGTCTTAAAGTTAAGTTTGGCTGTAATAATAATATTAAAATCACCTCAACTTAAGCTTAAACTTGAGGGTTTTGTCAAAGATCTAACTTTTTTTTATTCCTCATTGACCAATCCAACTGTCTTGAAAGTCTTCCAATCATTAAAATAAAATTGATGGATTCGATCTTATTTTTCTAATCAAGTAGTTGTCTTTGTGTATGATCCCGATTCACGAACTGACAGAAAAGTCAAGAATTTATGTAGTTCAATGTATCCACATCTTACATGTCAGAAGCTTTTCCTTTTATGAGCTAGAGGAGCTTTTCGTATATGAATGAATGACAATGCTGTATAAATTTATAAACTATCAATAGATCGAGGATGTAATCTAACTAAATTCCAAATATTTTTTATCAAAAATGAAATAAAATATTTTTATCAAATATAAATTTATTCCCCATAAAGAAAATGTAAACTTATTCGATAATTTATTTTATAAAAAAGAAATAACATTATTACGAGTTTGGATAGATAAATATTAAAACATATATAGAAGACTGAAATTATTGTTCCCCTGAAACCATGGATTGAAGGACTGTTTACGCAAACAATTTAATATATAGTTAAAGTTAATTACATCATGAGTCCTCAAATTATATTTTAGATTCTAAATTTGTCCCCATACTTCTAAATGTTCTAATTGAGTCTTAAAAAGTGACAATATCATATCAATTAAGTCCTTCTGTCAACTTATCTATCACTTTAATTATAAATGCTAACTGAATTCTGATGCTACATAAAGTTAAAGTAGGTGGATCAAAATTTGAGTACATGTGTAACTATTGCATAGACAATTTAAATTTAGTATGTTAAAATAGAAAAAAGCCTCCTAAACTTTAATAGTATTGTTTTTTTTTTTTTAACATGTTAGATGCAAGTTGTCCAGGCAATGACCTTAGCACCCCTTAGTTGAGGGATAAAATAATAGTTTTAGTCCATTGTAGTTATGAATTATTTAATTTAAATCATTTTTAAGCAATTTTTTACTTTTGGCCCCCTCAAGCTTTTAAAACTTTATTTTGACCATACAGTATCATATTTGTGGTTTCATCCTTGATATAGTAGATACATTAATCATGTTTTAAATATGCTCCATATTTGATCTTAGCTAGAAGTTAATGCCAACTTGATGGCTAGGCTAACAAAAAGACTTGGTTAATATGATAGTTATATTACAAAGGCTCAAGTATCACATTTTAAAGTTTTAGAACCAATTTAAAATATACATTGTAATTTGAGGATGGTTAGTTAAATTTACCGTATATAGATGTAATAAAGCGAGTGGAATGAGGGTTCCCGGTGCTCCACGCGGCAACTTGGTTCTCGTTATTAAACAAAACCAGAGATCCTGAGCTTCTTTGAATTTGAACACTTTGCAATTGCAAAGTGCAAGTGGCCGATTGCTTTGGGGTGTAATTAAAGCGTTGAGAGAGGTTAAATACTGAACATTTGACCTCAAATTCGTTTTTGAGCTTATAATTTTATTTTAAAATTTTGAGTTTGAATTATTCAAACTCATTTTATTAAGTTTATTTATATAATAGAAAATGAGTTAACTTTCTTATATTTATTTGAATTCAATTATATGTATTTGAGTTCAAGCTCGTAGTTTCTTTTTCTTTTTTTTTTCTTTTTTTCTTTTTTTTTTTTTGCAACAGTTGAACTGTGCTATTATCAAAAGACAAACAGAACAGCAAACAAACTTTAGAATTTCAGCAGCGTAACAATCGCAACCCAACATTACAACAACAAAAAACAACAATACTGAAATCTCACCACCAAACTTTAAACATATTCTCCCTATTAAAGCCAGCAATCACCAATGAAGCAGCCATTTCATTACCTTTTCTATCAACCACCGAGAAAACTACTTTTCCAGCCTTTAACAAGTCTCTATCGATGTCAGCAAACATTGCTTGAAGAGATCAAAGTCTCATTGCCTTGTTAACACACCAAGATAACGCCACCAAAGAACCAATTTCGATAAATAAGGAATCATAAATTTCCCAATTCATAGTTACGAAAACATCTAGAGCTACCTTTACCGCACTGGCCTCGGCCACATCCGCAACATAAGCAGTCACCGAACCCGAAAATAACGCTCTTGCAATACCCTTCATATCTCGCAATACCCCACCACATCTTGCTTTACCTTCTTTTGCCACTCCGCACACATTAAACTTTAACCATCTAAGAGGAGGAGGTCTCCAAAATGCGGCTGCAGATTTAGATTTACAATTATCAAAACAACACTTATTCAAGCTAATTTTTACAGCTCTATGGAAAAAAGCTCTGTTTGCATCCCCTTCCTTCTCATAACCATGCCATTCTTGATTTTTGACGCCAAAAAGATTCTTTGAATTTTATTGCTTCCCAAAGTTCAATATTCAACTTTTTTAACTCCTCCAATTCCGACTCTGACAATTTCCTTTGTTCGCTTATCTCTTCAATCGCCTTAATTTTATCTTCGCAATCAATAATTCTCTTCTACAACATATTGCCAACTTCAATATTCCATTTCTTAAGAACTCCCTTCAATTTACGTAATTTACCAACCATATTCCCTCCGAAACCCCACATTCCCAACCATTCCATTTCGATTAAATTCCTACAGTCCTCCTTTTTGAGCCAAGCATTAAAGGCCTTGAACCCCAATCAAGAGATTCATTAACCAATAGAACTGGGATTTGATCCGATAATGATCTATTAATGCCTTTCTGTTGAAAATCCTTTAAAAGTACCAGCCACTCTTCCTCTATTAAGAATCTATCAAGTCTGTTACGTTGCTATCCGGACTAATCCAAGGGAATTTTTCCCTACCAACAGCAAATCGACCAGTTTACATTTATCAATAAACTCTCCAAACTCCTTCGATCCCTTCTCAATGCCCGAACAATTAATTCTTTCACTTATATTCTTCACCGGATTGAAATCCCCTCCTACAATCCAAGCTTTACTAAATATACTCCTCAATCCAATTATCTCTTCCCACAGCTTTTTGGTTCCGAAAGGATGTTGAGGGCATATACATTAATCAAGGCTGTCTCTTTCCCCTCCAGCATCCATTTTCCTTCAACTAAAAATTAATCTCTTCCCACAATGCTCAACAACGACCAAAAAATTCTCCTTCTCCCATATCGATAACAGCCCTCCAGATCTATTAATTGCAGCAGCAAAAATAAAACCAAAATTGTCATCCCCCCAAATTTTTCTAACTAAATCAACAGACACAAATTCCAGCTTAGTTTCTTGAAGGAAACAAACATTAATTCTATGCATTTTCACCAGTCTATTAACAGCTTCGATTTTGGCCCCCGAACCCAGCCCTCTAACATTTCATGTTACTAAATGTATATCTCCAATTTAAATGAAAAACTGAAATTTAAATTGACAAAACTGAATTCTCACCAGAATCGCTAAACACCAGCTCACTGCATTTGAAACCCTCCTATTGCTTTCCTTCAATCCTAATTAGCTCTTCAATAATCAACTCTTCATCACCTTGCACACTGAATCCCAGCCTTTTCCCCACCTCCCAAGTCTTCTTTGCTTCTTTGAGAATAACTTTCCTTCTGTTACTAATGTCAGAATCTGACAGCGATAAATAATCCCCCTTTCCTTTCGATTACTTTGCTCCCCTGTCCTTCTTTTGTTTCTTCTTTGAAGTGAGCACTGAGTCCTGGATCTCTCACATAGATCAGATTCGTTTGTTCAGCACCTTCTTGATTTTTTTATTTTTTCTAAAACGATGAAAATCCTCCTCTAATTCGACTTCTGCAAAACGATCCCTTTGACTCTCTGAATCTGATAGGTGGAATAAAACTTTGTTGAGATTTGGGCTCTCAATATTATTTGGACTATTGATCTTCGGGCTATCAACAATACTTGAACCCTGCAAAGCTAACTCATTAAAGCCCAAATCGTTCCCACCCGTTGCTTTAAGATCACCCACAAACTCTTGACCCATCCCCACTACCAATACCAATCCCATGTTGTTCAAATCTTCTCGAGGCCGTTCTCAATAACTCCTTTAATCCCGTCATTTCGTCTTTCCTCCGGTGACATATCCATTTTCGAACCGTTTGCTGACTTCACTTCCGACGAAGCTACTTCTTCTTCTCTACCCTTATGATCCCCACTTCTTGTATGATTTTCATTTGGTTTTTCCACCAATCCTCTTTCCTTAATACGGATTGGAAAAAACTTGCTGCCAACCTCCAACATAATCACTTCATCGAGCCTGTGTTCTTGCTTCATGAAAATCAACATATCCATTTTTTTCAAAATTGTTCGCCTTTGTTAAGTTATCACCCATCGCAATAATCTCACCCCATAAATCAACTACCTTTTTGAATGTTTGGTAATTCCAACAATGAAGAGGAATCCCATCCACTTCAATCCAACCTGCCCTTTCCGAGACTTTAAAATTCTCTGACCAAGGTTCAATATTGATGAAAAATTCTTTCAGATATGCCCAGTCTCTTTGCTTTAAGATCTCCATCAGCTCATCGTCTGGAACCTCAATAAGGAAATATCTACCCTTGATTCTCTTAACAATTAATTCTCCAAGGCCTAAGTTAGCAACTCTATCATATAAGCTATATGCATTGCAAAAAGACGCTACCTCACCAATCAAACAATATTGAAGCTTCCATAACTGTTCATTCTCGACATGTCTTTCCACAACTCTAATATTTTTCCTCGCTGTTCCATCTACTTCAACAGCCCTATGCCTTCCATTTATCATACTGTCATTCAAATTTTCCTTTCCGACATCCAAAAGCTCCCTCCCTCTCGACTGCATCACTCCCACTCGACTAAAATCTTTTTTAGCTTGAACTTTTTTCCATACTCTCCTGTTGCCACTAAATCTAGCCATTTTCACACCAATCTTTTTTCCTAACAACACAAAACCACCAAGTCTTAAAATTGCCCTTTGAGCATCTTCCATATTAGCGAACCTCACAAAACCAAATCTCTTTCCCTCCATACTTCTCTTAACTGGAATAAACGCATCCAATACATTCCCATAAAATCGAAACAATGCCCATAAACCTTTCCTGTACATGCTGTCAGGAATATTGTATACAAACACCGTTCTCATCACCATTTATAGTTTCCCAACTGATGGATTTCTATGGAGTAAGTGGCTTAATGTTTTTTTTTTCATAGTTTCTTCTAGAGGATGAAGATAAGCTGAAGAATTTTTTTCTCAACCAAAATATTTTTTATGGTGGGACTAACAGGATGACAACATCAATTGCACTACCACAAACACACATAAATGAGAGTCTGTAACTACTTTGAAACTAGGACATTATACAAACCTCAACATGAAATTACAAGAAAATAAGGCATTACGGGATAAAGCTTTCCATTAACATTATATAAATAATTGAGTTTTTGTTTATTTACCGACTTAAATAAATAAATTAAACATAATTTTGAGGTTTATTTATTAAACCAACCTAATACAAATGAAATTTATTCTATTTATTTATGTTGATTTATATTTGAACAAGTTTATTTACATTCATTTAAATTTTATTTAATAAATCAGTTAAATCTCATTTAAAATTTATTTATTATTTGATTTATTATATAATTAATAATATTAATTATATTGTTTGTGTGTTTTTTTTATTTATATATAATATAATTAATAAAATTCATACTTGATTATTATTTTTACATTTAAAATATGATGTATATATTTATTTATTATTTGTTTATTGTTTATCAACGTGTTGGCAAAACAAAACCTCAAATCGCACAATGCAACAAATAAGCACCCAGCCATTCGGTACTCATTGAGACATCCATTTATGTTTACTTTGCTCAACAAAGTGGTAATTTATAAAAGAAAATCCCCAGCAAATCATAACAAGCAACTATTCAAATTCACCTGAAACAGGCAAAGACTCTTCATTCAAGAACATACAGAGAAACAACATGATGTTAGAAAGAATCACTACAGGAAAACAGATAGAAAACAGACTTTTAGCGGCGTTTTTTTTACCTTTAGCAGCGTTTTTAAGCGCCGCTAGAATTATTAGCGGCGTTTTCACAAGCGCCAGAAAAAACGCCTCTATAGCATGCACTGCAAAAAATTGTGACGTTTATTTAAAAAAACGCCGCTAAAGACCATGACTTTTAGCGGCGCTTTTTTTACAAACGCCGCTAAAAACCATGACCTTTAGCGGTGCTTTTTTACAAACGCCGCTAAGAACCATGACCTTTAGCGACGCTTTTCCCGCAAACGCCGCTAAGGACCATAACCTTTAGCAGCGCTTTTCTCACAAACGCCGCTAAAAAACATGAACTTTAAAAAAATTATTTTATTTTAATTAAATAATATTTATTTTTATGTTAAATATTATATTATGTTTAATTTTTGAAATTTGAACTTTAAACTATATACTTTTAAGGATAAATAAAAAATATTAATTGAATTAAATTTTCCATTAAAATTTAAACTTCAAAACTAAATATAAAAATTAATGAATTTAAATTTAATACATAAACATTGATTCAATATGTAATTTAATACATAAAAAACACACACACACACAGAGACACACAAAGTATTACAATTTCTAAAACAAAATTCATCCTGGTGAGAATATAATGCCAAATCATAATCACCTCTCATTGCAATGCCTGTATATATAACTTAGTGAAGTACTTTGATCTTGATCTTGGTTAAAACTTGTTCCAGCAATAAAGAAAATTGTTAAACGGAATCTCGGTCACCTGACTGAGCAAAATAAGGAAATTAGCTATACCATCTACTGTAATGAAAGTGAAATCAGTAAAAAGTAAACCCATAATAAAAAAACTGATGCTAGGCTAATCGTAAATTCTACTGTCGCTATAAATAAGGGACAAGCATAAGTCCAGTTTCATGTTGATGGACTTGTAAAGGCCTCAAAAAGAAAATAAGTAGCATATATGAAAAAGACAAAGGGTCAAATGAAGGTTAAAGGACATGTCATGACGAACCTCACTAGATTTGAAACATTTTTACCCTTAAAGTCCAACTCTTCCTTCTCCTTATCATCCCTGTAACCTCCATGTTTTAATTATTATCTTCCCATATGATCTCCAGGACATTGTCATTCACATCAACTTGCACTTAATTTTCAAGCACTGGAACACAATTCAGACATAAGTCCATAAATGAAACCATATTTTCCTACAATTCCTGTCATTGTTTATAGACATATCATTTTCTATTCTTCTAGGTCTTTACTCATTCTAACCTATATAATCATTGAGAATATTCATAATTTATTGAAGCATGAAATTTTTAAAAGATACATCGATTTAAGATTTTCAAACAAAAAAAATGTTTGCTTTGTATTTCTAGTCTGACTTCCTTTTGGAAGTTAACCTTTAAACTTTCTGTATTAACCTTTAAACTTTCTGTAGAGGATTTATCCTGAGTAGGAAATAATAAGAGCATGGTAAGATAGTCTAGGTTCTATCTATCTAACATGACAATTGCAACAAATGATGGCTCCAAATCGTGAGTCATATAAATAAAACATGTTATGCATAAAAATATGTTAACGCTACATTGCTGTCAAAAAGAAAATTCATTTTTCTTTGTAGGTTCACTAATAACAAAATGAAACAAGGGACAGTGCATCATATAAGAGATTATCCATTACCAGTTCCTGCATCATCATGGTGCTCCAAGATCTTGTAAACCTCCATTGGAGCAGCATAGCCATTGATCAATGAGAATGTACGTGAATGTGAGGCACATAATATGAGGCTCAGGGCCACAGGTCTAAGAAATTTGGCCATCTGCGTAAAAATGCGAATACCATTTGAATGAGAGCTTAGTGCTGTAGGCATACAGAATTAAATTGGTGTAGAAGATGCCCACCATAACTATAATAGAATTATCGTAGGGATTATATTTGTCTCGGAAAAGATCAGGAAAACTCTCAATGACAGCAGAAGCAGCAACACAAACAAGAGGGTATATGGGATAAAGAAATCTGCATGACAATTAAATATAATGGACTGTTACAGATCGAAGCAGGCAAGACCGATATTAAAGATTGTTCAGGACACGTAAAGAGACAATGACAAATGTGCTCTGTTTTGTTCCCTTGCAAAACATGCCATTCAAATTAGCCCAAAGTTTTGGACCAAAACAATTTTTGAACCCTCCTTGAAACTTCTAAAAGTCATATATTGGAATGTTCTTTATTAATTTATCTATTTTATGTCAGGGAAAAGCAGGAAACAAAATATAAACAAAATTTGCTAAAGACATTTAGGATAAAGATTAATTGTACCTTTCTTCTTTGTGCAGCTGCAGAGACATAAATGCCATCCATATATAAAGAGGAGAGATTACAATAAGCAAGTCAGGGGCATACTTTTTCCTTGCAATTTGGCAGAATTCCCAGGAAAAGCAAAGCAAGGATGAAACAGAAGTTGAAGTTGTTAAACCCATTCCTTATATAAAAAAGTGGCCCCTCAGTGCCATACAAATGGCTCTCGCCACCTCCTAATACATTATATGCTAAGAGATTAAAAACATATGATGTCCAGCGTTGGTAGTAGCAGTGATCAACGAGTATGGAGAGTGCCTGGAGAACGAACTTCAATTATTCACAATTAAACAACAAATGGAAAAACTAAATATAAACCAATTACAAATATGTTAATGTCAAACTCTAAGTTAAGATATCAAAACAATATAGCCAAATATAATAACCAAATGGAATGATTAAATTTACTTACAAGAAGAGCTATTGAGGTGACAGCACCAGAAAGAAATGCTTGTTTGAATTGTTTAGCTAAAGAGTAGAAGGTCAGTAGAAGAAATGCCAAGATTGAAAATGGCCAACCTAGGATTACACCCACAGCTGCAACAGCAACAGCCCATGCAGGTTTCTCAAGTAGAAATAACCCTGATGAGAGGCTCATAGCATACATAGAGAATGAACTAGGAAGAAAACCTGGAAAAAAAATATCACAGTGATAAAATATAGCAATTTGAGAGAAAGACAGAATTTGTTAGGCATTCTCATATAGCTTAAAATCACATTTATTGATTACTTTGTTAGAAGCAGCTGAAAGCCTACAACCAACAAGGAAAAGCATGACAAACACTTATATATCATCATTCTGGAGATTGACAAAGGAAGACGGAAAAAACCACTCACTTGTGCTGGCAAAGACCATTTTTGGATTAGTTAAATTGAAGTTTACATTTAATGGAGTAACTGATTTGCAATATAATCACATAGTTCATTTCACGTCCCATCATTCTCAATTCATTCTAGAAAAGCAAAAAGTGAAAACCGATACTTTTTTTTATTTTTTATTTTACTAGTCATATATTTTACCATTCATAGACCAATCATGACAGCAACAGCTTTATTTATTTTCATTGTTTCCGCAAAGCTTCAAATTGGTCAGGTTATCAAATTTATTTTTTTAAATGCCACCTAATCCGATTTAACAGATCCACCTAATCCGATTTAACAGATGTTCTCTAGTGGTGTTATTAATGGAATTTTAATTTTAAATAAAAAAGAAGGGATCAAATTTAAAATAAACAAAGAATAAAGCACTAAAAGCATAATTAGACCTCATAAGACCAGACATCAAAAGAAGCAAGTGTTCCTTCCCGTCCCTTGCTTTACCCCCATTTCTACTCTGAGAATATCTTAATAGTTTTGGTTCTCAATTATGTCAAACATCTCAATGAAAAATAGTTATAAACCAACAAATGATAGCATATGAAAAACCCGGACGTACCAGTATGAAGATAAATCTCTCGATTCATCTACTTCATGCTTTCAATAGCCAGACATGAAAAACAATTGACTGCTTTCAACACGCAAACGCCCTTAACAGAAATAGAAATTAACAAAGTTAAACTACAAAATAAATTGTATAGCCATTGCAACCTTTTTATACAACAACAAGAAAAATGTCTCCGGCTAATGATGAGTGAGCTAAAAGGCTGAGAATCTAGATCTCTTTCCCACCAACAGCTAGCAAAAAAACTAAGCAGACCATACATCAATAATGTTGCCCTTTTAGGAAAAAAGAAACATCCTCAATAGCATGAATGAAAGTGAGTTATTTTATAACAGTTGCCATCTTCATTCCTAAACCAGCAAGTCCCTGCAAAGCTCTAGCCCTCTAAAAAAGTACAATGTCAAATAATACCAGCAAAGGGAATTTTGTAATTAAAATCTGTATGTTCGTATATATTTCTTATTCCTAAGCATTCTTCACAAACCACAATCTCAACGTAATAAAAACTCTCTGAAAAAGAGTAGCTTTTATAACAGTTGCCATCTTCATTCCTAAACCAGCAAGTCCCTGCAAAGCTCTAGCCCTCTAAAAAAGTACAATGTCAAATAATACCAGCAAAAGGAATTTTGTAATTAAAATCTGTATGTTCGTATATATTTCTTATTCCTAAGCATTCTTCACAAACCACAATCTCAACGTAATAAAAACTCTCTGAAAAAGAGTAGCCATCCCAGAAAATGAATCCGCATAAAGCTCCATCCTTTTTAATCCGAATCGTTAATAAAAGCACTTCTGCATCTATAGCTTGGATTATTGGATGAATAATTCGGAGGAACTAAGCAGAACATAAGCAATAATAGTCAGCTAAACGAAGTGGCTGCGATACCCAGATGCGTTTTATGGTTTATTCAGTAATAAATCAAGAAAAATTACAAACTTCACGTATAACCCAAAATTGAAAACCCAAAAAAGAAGAAAGTGGAGAGAAGGAAGAACCTGGTTTAGGATTAAAGACGGTGTTTGGTGAGAGAGATAATCTACCACGTATAGCAGTCTCCATGCCTCTCTGACTCTATATTTCCACACACAGTCTCTCCTCACTTCTGTCTAACGAAAAATGTTTTAAGTGAAAATTTAGGGGTTTCAGAGGGGGAAATTTGGGGATAAAACCGCGCTTTATGTTTTAAGTGAAATAATTTTTTTGCGGCGTTTTTATTAAAAACGCCATTATTGTTAATTTTTTGTGCCATCCATAAATTATTTCATTTTAAATAAAATGACGTCGTTTTGCTCTATTAAAAGGTTTTTTATTTTATCTGCTAAAAATATTAGTTAAATAATTTTATAAAATATTTATTATTACTATTTTCTTATAAATTAGTTTTTATAAATAAAAAAATAAAGTACTCTAAAAATAAATATATGTATTTTAATAAGAAAACAAATAATTAAATGGCTGTAATTAATTATTAAGTTAAAATTATCCAATGTAAGCAATCAATCTCTCACATATCAAATTTCTATTAAAGATTGAGACGTTAATCATGATTTTATATTATTCTTTTCCGATCTAATCTCGATTTCATTAGAGATATTTCTTCCTAACTTAAATATAACTATTTTGCTAGAATTTGATGTGGAATGATTTTAGATTTTGTATTTCATTTTATTTGTTATAATCTGGTCCTATCCAAAATAGATAGTTACCTATCCATATCAATCTGTTACTTTTTTTATTTATTTATCAATTTTTTTAAATCTAATATTTAAATATATCAAATGGTTTAGATTAAATATTTTTATATATAAAGTATTAATTGATTGTAAAAATTTTTATCATTTAACAAATCTTAAGTAAACCTTAAATCCTACACCATTTAATATATATAAAGTTTATCTATTATCTCTTAAATAATTTAAACTATAATCATAATTTTAATATATTAAAATTAATATTATCATTTTTACAATTATATAATAAATTATTTAATATATAAATTAAAAAAATACTAATTAATCTAAACCCTAAATCCCTAACTTCTGACCCCTAAACCTTAAATCATAAAACATAAACCCTTAACCCTTAACCCCTAAACCTTAAACCCCAACCCCTCTAAAACTTAAATCCTAACCCTTAACCCATAAACCATAATCCCTAAACCCATAATTTATAAAGCTTAAAATAGTAACTCATAAACATTAAACCCTTAACCATATACCATAAACCCTAAACTATAATGATAATTAATTCAATATTTTAAAATTAATACTATCTCTTTTACAATTATATAGGAAAATATTTAACATATAAATTAAAAAATAATTAGTCATATAAAATGATGTTATATCAATAATTGTGTTCATAATTTATGCTTTTGGGATTTAACCCATTGCACACTAAACCATTGTTCATGTATACTTTTGGGATTTTACCCATTTTGATATATATATTTTTTTAAAATAATAATTTAGATTTATATTATAAAAAAAATCTAAGATACGCAAGTTAAGTAATTTACCATATTTACCTCTAAACCCCAAATTCTAGGCCCTAAACACTAACCCATAACCCATAAACTAAATTAATTTTTTGCGGCGTTTTCCCAAAAGCGCCGCTAAAACCTAGATCTATAGCGGCGTTTTTTCAAAAGCGCCTCTAAAACCTCGATCTATAGCGGCGCTTTTGGGAAAGCGCCGCTAAAACCTTGATCTATAGCGGCATTTTCCCAAAAGCGCTGCTAAAAACTGAGCAATAGCAGCGTTTTTCAAAAAGCGCTGCTAAAAGCTTGACCTATAGCGGCGTTTTTTCAAAAGCGCCGCTATTGTTCAGTTTTTAAAAGCGTTTTTACTAAAAACGCCACTATTACTCTATTTTTAGCGGTGTTTGGATCAAAAGCGCCGCTATTGCTCAGTTTTTTGCGGCGTTTTATTGCAAACGCCGCTAATGTATAATATTTGCGGCGTTTTTTCTCTAAACGCCACAAAAAACGCCGCTAAAGCCCTATTTTCCTGTAGTGAATGATAAGTCTGCATAAAGAGGAACCAATTTTATGGTGCCATATAGAAATCATCACTCCATGGATCAATTTGGTATAAGGAATGGAAATCGTTATTTGTTGGATCAAAATTCAATGTGGGTAATTTTTTTATATATAGTTTAACCTAAAGTTGTTTATTGCTTTAAATTGATTAAGTTGAATGGAAGTGCCTCATTATAGTGGCCACTTCAATTGTTACCGTGTAAATTAAGAAAATAAAATAAATAATGAACATAAAAGACTGTTCACACAATTTGATTTCCCTACGTTTATAGAGCCTAGCTCAATGAGTAATTCCATTATCTTTAATCCACAATACAAGTGAGTCAAGCCCTATCACTCTCCAAACATAGTGACCTCACTTTTGTATCTAAAGACTTTAGCACTCACCTTTAAATTTCAAGGGAGAATTTAGGTTGTAAACACAATTGGTCTACACTTCAAATGCACTTACAAAATAAGTTTCTCGATGAACAATAAAGTATTCTTTATGCTTTCGTACAAAATCCATACAAGTCTCTCAATATATAAAAGTTTTCAAGACTTGCCAACATACTAGTAATCAATTACAATCCAACCTTTTAATAATAACAACTACAAAATAGCAAAAATACTATACTAATAAAGTCTAATATAAAGTGAACTAATGGAGATCCATTATTCAAAAAAGTTTTTAATGTGATCCCGATCGATTCTCCATAATCCAAGAGTTCTAATTGATTGATTCGAGCCAATCTAATCTTCAAGGATAGTAGAATTCAATGGATTGGTCTTCAAAGTCTAGCTTCTATATATCCACAATATCATTATAATTCAAAGCCTGAAGATTTTGTTTCAATAAATTGCCAACTCCAAATATGAAAAATTTGCTAAATTGTAATTGTCACAGGGTCGATGGAAGTTGCCCTTTTGACTGGCACTTAGCAGGCCACTTAAAAACTTGCTTCAACAACCTCTTCCTTTGGTAATTTTTTAACAAAACCACACAAATTATAAAGCTAATCATCAAAACAGATATAGCTCCCTCCTAACACAGTCCTTATTTTAACATACTTAAAGCAAAATTATATAAATCAACCATCAATGTTTTGTATAGAATTGATATTAATAATTAAACTACTATAATTATATCTAAGTAAGATGTGGATAAGTGAAGTGCACCAAAATAAAGTTGATAAGTCATTGATAATATTCAAGATTTTTTAGCTTTACAAGTTCAGAAAAACAAAACAAAAAGTAAAATAATCAATAAGAAACAAATAAGTAGGATCGCAATTTAAGCAACAATATCAAATCTCTATGTACTCCCCCTTACTTGCAAATCACTTGAATTTTTTACTAGAGCTTGGAAATGACTCAGTTATGAGATTCAATGGAGGAGTTTAAATGCTTAATCATCCTCCTATTGAACCTAGTGTTAGAATCTAGTGCCCCAAGTATAGTATATTCGTCAATTTATATTTTTAATTTTTCAAACATATTGATTTATAAAGTTCCCTAATATATTAATACCATTTGTATCTATCTTGTAGCGCCCCATGCCCGACCCTCAAAGAGGATCCAGGATGTCATGTTACAACCTTACATCATTACCTATTCTTAGAACCTAGTTTGAAAAGAAGTTGGACTACGTCAACAATTACCATGAATAACAAATTGGAAAATACTGAATCTTGAAGTAAACTATTTCAAATCAAAACCATAAGTTTCAATACAAAAGTTTGGGAAAAATAGTAGTTTGGCAAAATAAACTTAATTACAAAATATTGTTCTTCATAATTATAAGCTAAATGCCATCCCCTACTGTCATGCGTAACACAAAATCATTAGGAGTCTCACAATAGTAAATATCCTCTAGCATAGTCCTAGGTGACCTTTACTTCTTCGTTAGCCTTGAAAAGGAAAGGTGACGGAGTAAGTTTGAAGAACTTAGTAAGATCCAGAGCAGATACAACAAAGAATATACATAAAACAAATAATTAATTCCTTTCCAACTCAATGAGACAGATAGTTCACCCATAGGCGAGTACCATCCACAAATGGACTTTACACGGTTCGCCCATTAGAGATTACCAGACTTGCACAGTTCTTACAATTGACATTGTTCTATTGGTGCAAATACTATGCCCATGCATACATGTAGACATCCTTCTTCGTGATAGCCAACACCCTAGTCTATGTTTAGAAATCATATCATTCGTTCATTTCCTTTACTTGTCATGCTTTACCAATCTGGTTTGCAAATTCTCTTGCCCTACTAGAGGCTATATAACTATTCTCATGTATCATTGAAGGCAACGCCATGAGTTCATTTCCTTTTTGTTCAAACCATATGGTTCCTTTCAGAGTAAGGGGGTAATAACTTAACCCAAAGCAAGGCCCTTACAACATTTACATAGACATGCCAAACCAGACTTTTCACAATGAATGTTCGTTACTTTAGTGCAAACACTTTACCTTCACAGAACAAGTGAACTTACCTTATGCCATATATGAAATAAAATCATTATACATACAAGAGGTATGAAGGAATCATTAAAGATTGCAGAAAAGTTCAGACAACGGGACTCTTGCGATGGACATTGAGGACTAGGTAGAGACATTATGGTGGTTTAAAAATGAGCTTGAGAGAAAAAGAAGAGAGTGCAGGGTATGGTATGTATAGACCCTTGATAAAAAATCGAAAAGAATTGTGTGAATAAAAGAAAACCGAGGGTAAAAGCAAATTAAGTGGAACAAAAGCACAGTTAGTGTTAACATCATTATGAGTGAAAGAGAGCAAAAATTAAAAAAAAATGACTTAAAGGAAAAATCAATTGAGAGTCTCAAAAGAAATCTTTCAATTCATAATGTATTAATACTTGTTACCTTGTTTATGTACTAATATTAAACATTAGCTTCTACATTTTTGGAAAGATAAAAAAGGCGAGAGAATGAGAAATAATGAGGTGAGTTTCATGATGAAATTGATTGCAAATAGAGAACAATGTCGTGTACTTTACTATTTCTAGTGCTTGAAACCTTTTTGAGCTACCTTTTGTTTGAAATCCGAAATGTCCTAAGCCTCAAAATGTTACAAGCCTAGAAAACCTTGAGCGACTTTAACATTTCACGTGCACACTTCTCTTGACATGTCTAAGTTTACTCTGATGAACACCTTCCATTTGCTATGAATGTTTATAGTGTATCTACATAGTTTATTTTGATAGATAACATTTTTGTACGTATATTCCTTTGAATTACCTTTAGATTTGTTAACCCTTTAACTTGTTAAACTAAGTTTGTCTACTTTAAGAATACTCGAGTTAGCTAAATAGCATTCTTAGGTTGCATGTGATATAGTTATTGTATAAATTCAATATTTAACAACCATGTTGCCTTTTTATTCAATTTAAACAAAGGGTCATCTTTTGCATGTTTTGTGTGTTTTCTTGAGGACAAGCAAAGACTTAAGTGTGAGGGAGTTTGATATGTTGTAATTTGATATGTTAAATTAGGCTCCCTAGTACACTTAAAGAGATTGTTTCTGAGCAATTTATATGCTTTTTGTCGTGTTTTTACTTAGCTTTTTTTCTTTTCTTTAATAAGTGAAATGGTGTGTTTTATACTACTTTTGAGATCCAAAATGACCAAATGCGTCATAAGGACCCTAACGGTTGATTGAGTGTTGTACGGAGTCAATGGTAGCATGAACATGAACAAAAATATCACCTAGAATACGGTATCACGATATTGAAGTATGGAAGTCGTGATACCCCTAATAGTGTTGAAATAAGAAGAAATAGGACAATCTAAAGTGGTATCATGATACCCACCATCCAAGGCAACCCCACATTTCAAGACTGACGAGGGTATCGCAATACCAAACCATGGGTATCGCGATACCACTTTCGTGAGGGGACAAAAAATGACTGCAGGGGTAGTCCTTATCTAACTTCAACACCAATAAAAAACACATGCTGAGGGACATTTTGGTCAACAAAAATATAGCCTAATGCCTACTAAAAAATGTTAAAATTGGCTAGAAAAAAAGAGAGGATAGCACAAGACACATTTTAGACAGAAGTTTTAGCTTAGTTTTCTTAGTTTTTTTTCTTCATATTTTTAGGGTTTAGTCTTCTCCATAGTTGTTGGGTTTAGTTTTTCTACATTTCTTGGTTTCTTTTGTATTTTTTAGTCAGTTAAGTTAATTATTACTGTAGCTAAGGTTTATTTACATGTTCAGCACCTTAAACTCTTTTGTAATAACATTTTAATCCTAGTTTATTACCAATTAGTTTTGTATTCTTTTACTTGTTAAAAATCATTTCTTTAGTATTTTTTCTTGTTTATCTTATTGTCATTATTGTCTTCTCCAAGATTTTGCAAGAAAGCTTGGGTTTTTACATATTTTGCTTCAAGTTTAAGTTAATGCTATTTTTACCTATTCATTAGCTATTTTGGTGTTTAGATATTAGCATGAGTAGCTAAATACTAAGTGGTAGGTTGATAAAAGTGATGGTGAATTGATTTTTAGGTTCAGAGACTAAAGCAAAAAAAATTGACTAAATCGAATAGACTACAAAACTTTGAATTGACGATCATAAGGGAAAATTAAGATAAGTGAGAATGAGAGGAGATCTTATCGAGCATCAATTTAATAGTTTCGGGTTAGTTTGGTGAGGTCAAGAGATAAACCAAACTAATTTATCGAAATTGGTAAAGTTGAGGCTGACAGATAAAATTGAACCAATTTAGGAGTAATAGCGATTTAGATCCCTAATTCAAAGGCTAATCAACCTCATAGAAACCAACCAACCATAACCTGTTATCATATTTGTTCAAATTTTCTAGTTTTATATTTTGTTTCATTTACAATTTAGTCCTTTTTTGTTTTTAGGTAATTAATTAGCGAAATTAAACTTGTGAACGACCTACCATAATATAAAATTTAGTGAGTAGGTAGTTGGACTCATTTAATTGAATGTTTATCGTTTAGGAATAATTTAACCACCAATTCCTTTGGGTTCAACCCCTTGGATTACTCCGGTGTTCCATCAGACAATATAAATATTACAATTGACATTGTCTGCTTGTAGTTAAAATTGCAACCTTTAAATTGCTTTATAAAATTGTTTGTTTTACACGCACATGTGATAGCAGTCATAATATGAGAAGACAACTTATATTAGTAAATAATCTAAACAGATCGTAGCTTAATTGAAATTAAGCAAATCGATTGAAAGACTAAAAAAAACAAAAAAAATCAATTTTTTAGTTTGATTCACTTTGATTTTTTCGATTTAGATTTTTTTTTGCACACCCTTAACTATTGAGAGTGAAATTGAGGCTTGCCTTTTATTTTACCATGACAATAGGTTTGATCCAAGGTAGAAGCATCCTCCTAATGTACTCTTTCGATTATCAATGTTTCTAGCTCAACTAGCATCACTGTATCCAACTAGGCTCTTTGTACTTCCTTTTGAGAACCAAAATCCCAAGTACAATGGTTTCATTGATTTAAAAAGTTTTTAAATAAATGTTTTCATCTTGGCCAATTCATCAAGGGGACAAAACCTCTTATCTTAACTTTCAGTTGATTCTTCTAATGAGTACGATATCATTCACCTTAACCAACACATCAAAAGGGATGAAACCTCTCACTTTGGTTTGTTTTCCATTTGTAAATTTGGATATTATTCTCCCTTGTTTGTTTCTTGAGGGGGACATCAATAATTCCTTTGGTTATGTTTGTACTTTGACGTGAAGAAGTTGAACTAGATGTCATTGCTGCATGAAAACTCTAAATGGGATGTCATGTTTAATATTGTGGCATACCTTTTAATTATGCGAGTTTATTTTCTAACCACCTCCATTAACATTTTCCTTCATTGGTTTCCTTGTTGGTCTTTTAGTGAAACTTTCATCTTGAAGATGTGGCAATAGTTCTTCTCTTTACTACTATAAAGCTAGTTTATTGAAGAAACTAAACGATATGTTTGGCAATGATGACAATTGGTGATGGTAGGTGTAGGTGGTTTTCTGGCTACAGAGCCTAGGGTTTTCTGGGTTACCCTTTTTAGTTAAGGTCTTAAGATCGATTTCTTGTAGTAGAACATTTTTTGATCAGTCCTCACTTCAAGGGCTAAGGCTTTTACATGCTGCTCTTTGATGGTGGATGCCTCACCCTATCCCATTGCCTAATTTGTCTTATGGTTGATTTATTTTTCTTCTTCTTTTTTTTTGGTTGAAAGGGTATTTATAAGGAAGAGTGGCTAAGCATGGGACCCAACATAGAGTTTCTAATTCCTTAGTTGCAATGGAATAGTGGCGGATGTCAATAAAAGTATTATTAGAGTTGACATGAAAAGACTAAGTGAGGCTCTCAACTGGCCTAGATGTGATAGATTGATGGAGTTTATTAGGAACCCTTTTTTTATATATCTCTTGAGTATTGATAGGCCCGCTTGGTATGACAAGATGTTTAGGCAACATATTACTTTCTGGTGACACCATGAGGCTAAGCTTCGCCATGTATAAGATAGTGATTCGTCGAGTTTTTGTAGTCATTGAACGATCTAGTGAGGAAATTTAGGACGAGGGTATAACAATAATATTTTATAGAAATTGAAAGAAATGAACTTGACCATAAATATTTTACTTGAAAAAATTCAAAATTTAAATAGCTTAAAAAGTCAAAATCTAAATAAAAAATATAAAATTATCTAAACCAAATGACACAAACTCGAAGAAGGCTACATGCTCAATTTGGGACCCAAAATTTTAGGGGTTTCTCACATAAAGGTCACACCTTTCAAAATAGTTATTAAGGTTTAACCTTTACAAAAAGTGTTCAAATGAAAGTCAAACCTTTCAAATTGCATATTCGAAATGAAGGCCAAACTTTTTCAAAATGCTCAAATAAGGGATTCTTATATTAGGTTTCTGTTAGAATTAAATGACCCGAATCCTTATTTAAATAAAATACAGTAGTAAAATAAAACAAAAGAAGAATCCATATAGAATTACACTTCTTTTATTTTATTTTAGAATAAGGTTTTTTAAACCTTATTAAATTCCATCTATTTGATATTGATTAGAATAAGGTATTTCAGTCTTACTAGAATATGGCTTTACAAGCCTATAAATAGACATAGTCTATTCCTCTTGTAATTAATTTGAATTCGACATAGTAAATTTTCATCTTCTCTGCCCGTGATTTTTTTCCAAAAGGGTTTCCACGTAAAAATCTGTGTGTTTTTTATTTTATTTTATTTTTACAGTTTCAAATTATGTCCTTGTTATTTTCTTTTTTTTTCCTTTTCAAGCAATATCTAATTTAATTATTATGCGTTTTATTCTAAATACGTCAACATTCCTCTAATTTTTGCTACAAATTAGGCTGAAGTGTGTGAAAAGCTCTTATTTAAACACTTTTATAAATGTTAAGGCTCTTATGTGACTATTTTAAAAGATTTGATTCTTATATGAGCAACTCTTAAAAAATTGGACCTAATTTGAACATTTAGCCCTTGAAGAAATCAAAATACTTCCAATTGTCACTTAATTTTATAAAGTTTACAACATGCTCAATACAGAACTTTTTTTTTTTTTGAGTCATGGTTTATTACAATTGCACCGAAACTAGTACATGATTAATTCGGTACTAAAGTAGAAAATAACTTATCCTAATATTCTTCAATTTATTCACTTATGCAAAATTCAATCATTATTTTTTCCCCAGAAACTTGACGCAGAAATGCATGCAAATTTACCACTGTTCTCTTAATTCTTTCCTGGGTTGACAACACGGCAGTTTTGCCTAATTTCTCCAGCATTTCCAGTGAGAACTCCAATGGCTGCCATTTTCTTCATCGATTTTGCAAACGCAGTGAAAAACAACGAACGTGACCTTTGTAACCGAGTCACGATCTTGTTGGAATTCTTGTCTGTAAGAAGTGCTGCATCTGAAACGAACAACCCTTTCTTTTGTAATAAGATATCGTAGTAATGATTGTCGAATGATAGTGAACTTCCAGGATCCATTTCCACTGTTATTGCTGGACTTGCTGGGTTCGGACATTGCTTTCTCAAGATTTTAGCATAAGTTGGATCTAAGCTCGGATCAGCATCGCCTTTGCTTGTGAAGTTGTAAAGCCTTCTTGAGAAAGCTCCACAGCGAGAATCTCCAAGGGTGTGTGCACCTATTTGATCAAGGAAATTAATGCCAAATTGTTACAATTTCTCAAATCTATTTATCCAACCCTATAAATCTTCTTTTTCACATCTGAACAATATTCGGATATGGGTATTTAGCTCCGATGTTACATACATGCATAGATTATTAATGTATATGAATTGTCATGTACGTAAGAAAGCTTCATTTTCTTTTAAGGAGAACTACCAAAAAAAAATTATAACTTTTTGGAAACCAAAATAACCTTTTTTACTATTTTTTGAGTGCAAAGAGGTTAAAAATTTAGAGGCAATATCTGGAAAAGGGGGCGGGACCCTGCATATCTCACACATATTTGAAGTGTACAAGGATATGATAGAAATTCTATTCCATGCTAAAATTTGTAAAAGTTAACAAACATTATAATAATAATGGATGAAATTAATGATTTGAAATTAATTAATGATAATATATAAATTATTTATAATATTATAATAAAATATATATTAAATTGTAAGTAAAATAAAATTTAAATATGTAAATATTTAATTTTAAAAATATTAAATGCAGTATAATTATTTATCATAATATTATCATTAATCTTAAGTTAATGTTGAGTTAACTTGTAACACCTATTTAATCAACAATATTATCAATATATATAATAGATGGATGTAATAAAATATATATGCATAATACAATTAAAATCTTTAATTTATTTTAAAATAAAACTCTTGTTTAGTAGTAAAGCTAAAGTTTTATTAATGTTAAAATTAACACGGTTCAAATGTAACCACATAAAGTTTTTTATTGGATTTTTTAAAAATAAAAAGACTAAAATGCTAACAAATAATATAATCTATTTTAATTACTAAAAAATATTTTTATACTTTTTTTAACTAACTAAATTGATTTCTCGTTTAATTTATAACATCAACTCAATTAAGAGCTTAAATAATAGAATAAATTATACCCATACGTTTTTTATCAATGAATAAGTGCAGTGAAGCGATGTGACAAGCAAGTATTAAATGTTAATGTATAAGAAGAAATTATACCTGAAAGAACAACAAGATCATTAACATTAAGGCCTTTCTCCTTAAATAGTTGAACCAAACTAGTGAAGTTTGCAAAGGGACTAGGGAGGTTTCCATTGATCTCAGTTGCCAGTGAAACTCTACCGTCTCTTCTTCCAAGCTGTACGCTCCACATCGACTTTTTAAACTGCAACATAAATATAACAGAACTACAAATATTAGAATTTTTTTCTTTTTTTCTTTTATTATATGTGAAACTATAAATGTCTTAAAACTTGTTGATGCAATGGTGTAATGGGTCATTTACAGGTGCAGAAATTGCATCACGAGCTGCCAAGGCAAGAATATCCGCACAAGAAACGACTTTAGGGCAAACCCTTTCGATTGTTGCCTTGATATCGTCGATCACGTCGAAACCACCTAAAGATTGATTCGGCATTGCTTCTTTCTCAGCCTTGGAATTGTTAACTGTATCCAACAACACTGATGCATCGCATCCCTAACATAATCAAACAGAAAACCTCAATACATACATATATATATAACTTGGGAAAGGCATAGCTCAACTTACCCTAACAAAGCAATCATGGAACTGCATCCTAATAAGTTGAGCACCCAAAGATGGATTGTTTCGAGTATGAATCTGGATAATCTCTCTCACGATCTTCTCAACTTGTGGGCAAGTATTTTTGTAAAAGCTATTACTCAACTTACCAGCATTACAAACAGTAAGAGAAAGAATGAGAAGGAAAATGCTATAACCAGCCCTCATTTTCATCACTAACCTTAGAATCAAAATGAAGAGGAGAATTAATTAGAACACGGTGTTCTTGGTAGCAGATTCAGTACATTGAAAATCTTCGACAATGTCCTTTATATAGGACAAGGACGTCGACGTGTTAAAGCCAAGTAGTAGTGATAATAATAATAATAATAATAATAATTATTATTATTATTATTATTATTATTACCTTAACTTAAGCTTATCTCGAGGGTTTTGTCAAAGATCTATCTCTTTATTTTTTTTAATTCCTCATCGACCGATCACAGTATCTTGAAAGTCTTGCACTATTAAAGTATAATTAATTAATTTGATCTTAATTTCTTTTAATCAATTAGTTGCATTTATGAATGGACTGAAAACTTTCAATTTTTTATTTCAGTGTATATTCAAATATTTTTATGTATATATGATGTACTATTTTATTTTAATCTCCTCATCAACTATTGGAAAAAAAAATTCATTTTTACATATTCTAGTAACACGTAAAAGCCTTCTCTTTCTTTTTACCTGCAAGAAAAAGAAAAGCTTTCTTTTTCTTGGAGGGGGGAGGGTAGGTAGAAGCATTTCATATCCGAATGAATGAGTAATATTGTATAAGTTTATCAACTACAAATAATAAATCAAGAGTGTAATATGATTAGTACCCAAAGTTAAATAATAAAAAATAGCTTCTGAACTAGTTTATTTTTATTTTATTTGTTTCATCAGCCAAATAATATAGTAATTTCATTTTTAATAAAATAATAATAATAATAATGATAATGATAATGATTAGTACCCAAGTATAGTTTGTTTGGGACATGATTTTTAATAAAGTTTTATCTTTTTTAGTTTAGATAGAAAAAATATTTAAAAGAAAAAGAAAAAAAAAGAGAGAAGAGGGACATGATTTTTCCATGAAACTGATGGCTGAAATTATTGTTCCACTGAAACCATGGATCAAACGAAAGTCGGACTGTTCACGGAGACAATGGGGTTAATTGCATTAAATTTTCTTAAACTACTGTCAAATTTTAAATTGGTATCTAAATTTCAATATATTCTAATTGTTTCCTTAAATTATCAGCATTGTATCAATTAGACTCTCCTATCAGCCTAGTAATCAATTTAAATCAAGGTAGCTAATATTGTACCGGTGGATGTATTATTTTTCTGTTGGTATTGATACTAATTGGTAGCAATCTATTTCAATGTATTATTTCGAAGCTATTGTTATTTTTTGAAAAATATTTACCAACAAGTGTTGAATGCAGTGGTAAAGCGTATTGCATTCCCAAGAAAAGATGCAGGTTTTCCAAAAAAACAATCCATTAGTTAACAAACTCTAAATAAACAAGAAAATATATTATTTCATAAATTAAACAATAAGATCATCTCATGCTACGTATATAACAAACCATCATTCAACAAATCAAAATAAATAATCATTTATATTTATATTTATATTTTAAAATTCATTTTTCAATACAAGGCCGGTACGGGCTAAATCAATTGGTATACACCAATCCAGTTGATACCGACCAAGATTTACATTGGAACAGAATCTAAAGTTTGTTGTTTTAGTTTACTACTAGAATAAAGTATTCTGACTAATATAGGCATTGTCATAACAAAATTGACTACCTTGATTTCGTTGACCAAATGATAGAATTGGTATGATATTGATAGTTTAAGGGCCTAATTAGAATACTTTGAACTTTAGGTGGCCAATTTAAAATTGGAACCATGATTAGAAGACTTAATGGTAGAATTAGCCCAAAACAATGTTATTTATATAATAAACACAACTGGAATGAGGGTTGCCAGTGGCCCACGCTGCACCTTGATTCTCGTTATTGGACAAACCCAGGTTCTCGGTTTCTTTGAGCGATTGCAAGTTGCTGATTTCTTTTCAGATGTTTAATACTATAAAAATTGAACTCAAAGTCGGTTTTGAAACTTCTAGGTTTGAGCGAATTCATTTTATTTTTAAAAAATTTTGTTTGATTTATTAAGTACGAAAGGAGTTCATATTCGATTTCATCTCTATTTCTTTTTAAAGATTTTCACTATTTAATAAAATATAAAAATATGTTTAATTGGGTCGAAAACTAAAAAGAAGAAAATGATTTAACCTTACTTGATTGGAAAGAAAATTAATATGATAAGAGAAGAGAAAAAAGGAGTGAGGTATATATTTCCCTATTTCCTACCACGTACACCCCAAGTAAAAAAAAATTATATATTTTTCTTTTTTTTTAATCCCTTCAATTTTTATCTTTCCAATTTTTTTTCTATTGTAACAAGCAAAACCTTAAATTATTAAAATAGTGTTTAAAAAGTCACATTGTAATTGAATTTAAATGTTATTGTTTGTAATTACATAAATGTGACACTTTTAGGTAATTATTGTAATTGATGAGTTTCACTAAATTAAGTGTAATTGTAGCACTCTAATCACACTCTTCAATTCTTAGGGGCTAAAAATTAGGATAATTGTTCAGGTAATTACAAACAATTATCAATTATCCAATAGCTTTCTAAATATACCTACATGATTTAAGTATAAGAAAAAAAATTATACAAATTTACGAAAGTAGTTCTTATACAATAATAAGAGTTTGTAATTTTAGGATATATATTTTATTTTAAAAAATATAATTATATATTTTTATTAAATAAAAATAGTTTACTATTAGATACATCAAATCCAAATATTTCACATAATATTTTACCTAATAACAAATTAAGTTTATAAATATTACATTTTAAATTCTATAGTATTCTTCCATGGATATGTATTTGAGCATCCTAGCATAAATGTTATAAAAGCTATTCAATACTTAATAAAACTTTTTTTATATAAAATTTATATTATAAATGCTATTTAAATTTTACCTAATTTGCATGGAATAACTGTAAAAGAAAATTTATAAAAAAAAAAGTTATAAATTTGGTTTACTATTGGACTCTCTTGCATAAGTCGATTACAAATTAAGTTTATAAAAACTATTATAATCTAATTATTACAAAGTTGGTTGTGACATCAGATGCTAGAATACTAAGAAATGTTGTTTAGGAGAGATCCCATCCGACAATACACTAATAGTATCATCATCAGCAGTAGCATCACCATGTTGTTATTTAGTTTATTTTATTTTTCTTATAAAATATTTAAATTATTACATGTTATTTTGTAGAAAAATATTATATAGTAGTTATTGATTATGCAAATATAAAATATTTTCATGTATCATATTATAGGGTGGAATACCATTTGGGAGAATGGACTAGACATAAACACCAAAGATAGTTTGGGGATTATTTAATTTGAGACATTCAAAGCTTTGAAATATGGTTGAGAGGAGATTTGTTATTCAACAAAATATATTTATCACATTAACACTAGGGAATAACTTAAATAAGGACGATCCTAATAATTAAGATTTTTAGGCACCAACAAAATTTTGCCACATCGTCAAATTTTAAATAAATGAAATTATTATTATACACTCATCCATAGAAAAATTATTTTATGAACTTTTCTCACCACATTATTCATGGTCCCTTTTCAATTATTTAATCACATTTCAACAAAATTTTCCATGCCATTGACACGTAATTTTGATTATTTTTTTTACCTTGAACCTTGAATATAGAATCCCGAACCCTAAACCCAAAATCTAGAACCCTAAACCCAAACCTATGCCTCAAATCTTTAAACCATGAACTTCAAAATCATAACCCGTAACCCCGAACCCTTGAACAAGAACCCTGAACCTTAAATTCCAAACCTTAAATCTCAAGGTTAAAGGTTAAGGTTCAGGGTTTGAGTTCAAAATTTGGAGTTCTGGGTTCGAGGTTCAAAGTAAAATAATTACTAAAATTATGTGTTAATGGCATAGAAAAAATTGCATAAAAATTACTAATTTTTTTTAAAATTGGTTGCACAAAAATAAAAAATATATCAACTTATGAAAAAGAAAAAGAAAAAGATTAAAATTTGTAAAAGAAGAAAAATTATTTTTTTTAATTTAAAAAATTAATTATTTAAAGTAATTTAATTAAAGTTAAATTAAGTTTGAGAAGATATTAGATATAAATGAGTGTATAATAATATTTTATTATCTTTAAAATTTAATGATGTGACACTATTTTATTGGTGCCTAAAAACTATTCTTTTTAGGATCATCCTAATATAATTTATTCCCTTAATATTATCACCTCAGTATAGTTTAAAAAAAGGTTGGATCGTGTTGAGATGTTACATACTTCATAACTTTAGTCGTAGATAGAATTGAAATGATTCATACTTTAAAAAGTACATAGAAGAAAAAGATCTTGATAATTTTAATGATACAAATTCATATTGCGATTTAAATAAAGAAGAAATTGTTTAAGGACCAATAGATGATGATAAGGAGTATATATTAAATGTTATAGTGGGCATAGCCCAACAAATATGAAATGCTAGAGTAATTAGATAAATTGCATAAGATGTTTATTTTCTTGTTATTTTTATTAGTAATAGTAATATTTATATTTTTTATAATAATTAGTATTTTTAAAAAATAAGTGATATAATTGTGAAATTTTAATTTGTACTACCAAACACGACATAGGAAATTACAATATAATTACACTCTGTCTACCAAACTTGTTTAAATGATTATAGTTCATTGTAATTACAAGAGAGTGCATCACCCAATCACTTTGCCATGTCCAAGCACACCCTAAGTAGATAACAAATTCTTCTTTGATTTGAATTCTTTTTTCGTTTTTTTTTGGTCTTTGAGACTCTTTGATATTTGATAATCACATCGAACCTTTATTAAATATAGAGCTTAACTAAATCGAACCTTAAATAGGGGCAAAGCTCTACTAGAGTTATTTTTCCATCCACAATACTTGAACACCAAACCGTACTTAAAGGGTATTTGTAACACTGAGTTTGTGCAAGTGTACACAGTCGTTGTCAAGTAATAAGTAAGTAAAAGAATTATCGTCTCCACAGGAACTGTGTATTTTAATTAATATATTACAAAGTTAAAGTGAACAATTTGTTGATAAGAACACAATATCTTGAGTGATGGGTGATTAACTAACTTAAATTATCTAGAAGTAAGGTTGATCCCTAATGCAATTTAAACTAAATATGAAGTATGAAATGGAATGTACGAATGAATTTAACAAAAACACAAACTTCAACAATCAATAACATGAATAGTTTGTTGGAAAAATTGCATTTTATTGTAACTTTGAGGCATATTCTCAATAGGTAAAGGTGAAGAGTTGAATCATAATTTTATGGTTTCATATTCTACTCCACCAGACCTTTACAATGGTATATCATATGCTCAAAATGGTTGAGTGATAAATGAAAAATTGATGCTCAAAATAAGCTACTTAGAAATATTATTGAGAAAAAATAAAAGGCTTAGATCCCACATTGGTTAAATACCAAGTGTGGGATGTGTTTTTATATGTGAACTCTCTTAAAAGGTAATTGAATGATTAAGCTTGTAACCTTGCCTCAAACATAAAAGAGTGAAAGTCCAAACTTGACTGGTTTGAGGTGCACCCGCACGATGTGGGCGAGGCGAAATGTCTGAACCAATTGGGCCCAAAATGGGCCTGCGGATATTTTAGCCTAACATGAACTTATATATAATAACTTATCTTACTGATTTGATTCCAATAAATATGTTTAAATTTTCAATTTAATAGTAGATTTTGGAGATATTTTTCCATAATTATAACACTCCCCACGCCTATAAAAGGCCATGATTTTGAAGGGTTTTTTGCACACTCTCATACTCTCTAAGAATTTCTCTTGCCAAAATTCTATTATTCTCAAAAATCTCTTTTTTCATCTTTCTTGTTTTATAAATACTCTGGTGATAGAAAAAGACATTGTTTGATCGATTGATCGTGGTAGAGGTGCTACTACTTCGATCACTACAGTTATTGTATCCTGGGAAACTTTCGACCAACGTTACTCCAAGTACTGTAGGAGCGGCGCACCCGTACGACGTGGACGACGCTAAATGTCCAGACTGATCGAGCCCAAAATAGGCCTGCGGATTTTTTAGCCCAACACAAACTTATATATGAAAACTTATCTTAGTGATTTGATTCCAATAAATATGTTTAAAATTTTAATTTAATGGTATATTTTGAGGATATTTTTTCATAATTACAACACTCTCCATGCCTATAAAAGGCCTTGATTCTGAAGGGTTTTTTGGATACTCTCATAGGGTTTTTTGGATACTCTCATACTCTCTAAGAATTTCTCTGCTGAAATTCTGTTGTTCTCAAAATCTCTTTTTTCATCTTTCGTGTTTTATAAATATTCTGGTGATAGAAAAAAGCATTGTTTGTTCAATTGATCGTGGTAGAGGTGCTACTACTTCAATCACTGCAGTTGTTGTATCCTGGGAGACTTTCGACCAACGTTACTCCAAGTACTGTAGGAACGGCCGAATCTGTCTTAAGGAAACTGTGTTTCACGGGCCTCAATGTTTCATAAAATCTCAATTCTCATTTATTTCAATTTTTTTATGGTTTTATTTTATTTTCATATTTGACAAATTAGCTATAAATAATTCTGTTCATATTTTATTTTATATGTGTTTATTTATAATAATTATTTTTGTTCGCTAACATGTTTTGTCCAACATAGGCTAGGATAATTACATCATTCAACTTAGCTTATTTTTATCATGCTTAACAATGTTCGAAAATTATTCCATGGCAGCTCAATCTTTCATGAGTTTGGAAACCAAATTAAGTCATTTCGGAATCTTTTACTTAGTAAAACATGTATTTTACTGATCATATTAAACTAAAGGTTTCTTAGGATTCATGTGAAGTAATAGGGATGGGTTAGGTTTGAAACAATTTAATCACATAAACCTAAAAACTTTGCAAGATAATAGAGCTCGTTAAAGTTGTTAAGAACCTTTAATTTAGTCGGGTTAGGATCTAAATTAAGCATGCACATTTCAATTATTGTGTCCATTAGCCGTCGTCTGGTTAAGATCGCTCAACTAATTCTAATGCCTCCAATCACATATGAATGAAATACACATTTGAGTTTAATTGAAAACAAGATCAACTGAGGCACAAACACTATAGACATGATTTAAACAAACTTCATTAAATAAATGCAATCATCCTAGCTAAACAAAAGTAAGCTATCATTTTTTATGGCAAGATAATAAATCACATTGCAAACATGATTAAAATCAAAATAACAAAAGTAAAAGAAGAATAAACTGATGGGTAATTTCCTTCTTTTTGTTGTACCAAAAAATTAAATTGAACTAGGAAAATAAACTAATTAGTACTTGGGATAAATTGACCCTCTTTATTCAAAATAAAGAAAATTAAAATTACAAAATTAAAATTAAAAACTTTTGGATTACTTAGAAAATTCCTTCTCAAAAAATTACATCAAATTAATATCTTAGGAAAGGTTGGAGGGGTTACAAACGATCCCGGTTAAGTTCCAATCTTCTTAAATAGAGTTAATTTAATATATTAATTCAAAAAGATTATTTCTAAGTATGCCCTTTATTAAAAATAAAATTATAAAAATTAAGGGTCTATTAGATTGAATGAGGTTTCAACTCGCTCAACTTCACCATCCCATTAGTGTTTGAGACATTGACCATTAACTTTAAACGTACCTCCATTATTGTTGTACAATTCGATGAATCCATATGGATAAACTTTGTAGATTGTATAAGGTCCTTTCCATCAGGATTTAAGCTTTCCGGGAAATAACCTAAGTCTTGAATTAAATAATAACACTTTCTGACCTTCTTTGAATTCACGAGGTTGTATACGATTGTCATGCTATCTCTTAATCTTTTCTTTACACATCTTGGCATTCTCGTATAAAAATAACCTCAACTCCTCTAACTCATCAAGTTGTAACATTCTTATCTCACTAGCTTGCCTGAGATCCAAATTTAATTGTTTCAAAGCCAGTGAGATTTATTTTCCAACTCAAGTGGCAAATGACATGCCTTTTCGAAGACTAACTGATAAGGAGTCATTCTTAAAGGTGTCTTAAAAGCTGTTTGGTAGGCCCATAGAGCATCATCAAGCCTCCAAGACTAATCTTTTCTATTAGGTTGCACCACTTTCTTAAGGATTCCTCTGATCTCACGATTTACCCATTCAACTATCCCATTTAACTGTAGATGATAGGCAGTGGCAATTTTTTGTTTCACATCATGCTTGTCAAGCAACCATTTAAGCAATTTGTTTACAAAGTGTGATCCTTCATCGCTAATTATAGCTCTAGAAGTCCCAAACCGTGTAAACACATGTTTATGTAAGAATCACATGACTACCTTAGCTTCATTCATTGGGTATACTTTAGCTTCAACCCACTTGCATACGTAGTCGACGGCCATGAGGATTTACCTGTTACCATAAGAAGAAGAAAACGAGCCTAGAAAATTGATTTCCCATACGTCAAATAATTCTACCTCCATAATGTTTGTCAAGGGCATCTCGTTCCTCCTTGATATGCTTCCGGTCCTCTGACATCTATCACAATTTTTCACATATGCATTCACATCATTAAAGACTGTAGGCTAAAAAAATCTTGCTTGTAAGATCTTCGCTACAGTGCGGGAACCACCAAAGTGTCCCCCACTTGGAGATGAATGGCAGTGGTACAAGAGCTCATCGATTTCACTTCCAACTATACACTTCCTAATTATGTTACTTGCACATTATTCAAACAAAAACGGATCCTCCTAAAAATAATACCTATTATCATGAAGGAATTTCTTCTTTTGTTGGTATGTCATATCTTGAGGAATTATTCCATATGCTAAATAATTTTCATCATCAGTAACCCAAGGTATTTCATGAATTCGGTTTACCTCAAAGATATGCTCATCTGGAAAATTCTCATTGATAGGAACAAATGAATGAGTTATCTCGTTTTGTTTCAACCTCAACAAATGGCTCAGCTACTTGATTTTCAACACATTTCTTGCCTTGGATTTTAAAGTCAAATTCATGGAGTAAAAGTATCCATTGAATTTGCCTCGATTTTGTATCTTTCTTTGTAATTAAGTATTTAATGGTCGCATGGTCAGTAAAAACAGTGACTTTCATACCTATGAGATAATAATGGAACTTCTCAAAAGCAAAAACTACAGCAAAGAGTTCTTTTTTAGTTACCCTGTAATTGAGTTGGGCTCTTGTCAAAGATCTACTTGTATAGTAGATAGGGTGAAATACATTATTCATTCTTTCACCCATCACATCTCCAACAACAAAACTGCTTGCATCACACATCAACTCAAAAGGTGAGTTCCAATCAGGTGTAACAATTATTGAGACTGAGATTAACCGAATTTTTAACTCTTAAAAAGCTTCTAAGCATGCTTTGTCAAACTAAAAAATAGTATCTTTCTCTAACAGCTTACACAAAGGCTTAGAAATTTTTGAAAATTCTTTTATAAACCTTCAGTAAAATCCGGCATGGCCTAAAAAATTTTGAATTCCTTTCACACTAACTAGAGTTGGTAATTTTTCAATGACATCTACCTTTACTTTATCAACTTCAATTCCTCTTTTGGAAATTTTATACCCGAAAATAATTCTCTCCTTAACCATAAAATAACATTTCTCCCAATTAAGGACAAGATTTATCTCATCGCATCTTTTAAGTACCTTAGCCAAATTACTTAAACAAACATCGTAAGTATTACCAAAAACAAAAAAATCATCCATAAAAATCTCAACAAAATTTTCTACCATATCAGTAAATATTGTCATCATGCATCGTTGAAATGTGGCAGGTGCATTACATAAACTTGAAGGCATTCGCCTAAAAGCAAATGTATTGTACGAGCAAGTATAAATGGTTTTGTGTTGGTCTTCTAGGGCTATCGCTATTTGGTTATATACCGAATATCCATCTAAAAAAATAATATTCGTTACCTACTAGTCGATCTAACATCTAATCTATAAAAAGTAGTGAAAAATAGTCCTTCCAAGTTGCTTTGTTCAATTTTCTGTAATCAATACAGATTCTCCAACCTGTGACAGTTCTTGTTGGGATTAAATCATTACATTCATTCTTGCCAATCATGATTTTTCCTTTTTTCAGTACACATTGTATCGGACTTGTAACAGCCTAATTTTAGCTAAATCAGAACAGTGGTTTCAGAACCACAAATCTGAGGTCGTAAAATTATTTTAATATTATTTTTGGTGTTTACAGCATGTGAATATGTATGTGTGAAAATTTCTTGAGCTAATTTTATTGTTTAAGTGGTTAATTCAAGAAAAATGACAAAATTGCGTAAAATGCAAAAGTTGCATTCCACTTGTTAAAAGTGTTTAATTGCCATGGATTATTAAATGAAAGATCCTTATGTTGTAATTAGACCATTTATAGTGGAGATGAACAAAAAAGGCCTTATATTAGATGATTTTATAATGGATTCATTAAGGTTAAAATTGTAAAATGGCATGTTAATGATAATTAAAATAAAACAAAAAGCCAATTCATGTTATCATCTTATCCATAGCCAATTGTAAGAAAGGAAATAGGGTTTTGAAAGCTTTGGATGGTTTGGTCATTGATGTTCAAGCATGTAAGTCCGTTTTAGCTCGTTTTTGATGATTTTTATGTTTTTATGATCGTTGCTTTGAGTACTAGCTAGCCCATATCTTAATTTTTAAAATTTTTGATGATTTTGTGAAGTGCCATTGTTGAATTTATGAGCTTTGTGATGTTTAATGATAGATTATGAAGGTTTAATGATAGATATACAAGTTTTGTTAAGTGATTTTTGACAAAAATGTCAATTAGGGATTATATTGAGAAAATGTGAAAATATGTGGTCAAATGTGTGAATAAATGATAAATATGGGCTGATATATGCACTATGAAAATTTGTCTAGCATGTATTTGAAAAAAATTGTGTAATTTTGTGTATTTATGAAATAAGGACTAAATTGTAAAAAAATGTGAAAATTTAGGGCCAAAGTGAAAATTGGCTAAATTATGTGTTTGTGGATGAAATTGATTGAGTTGATGATTAATTGGATTAATTTTGAATACATATAGATCCTGAAAGAAAGAAATCGGATCTAGATCGGGGGAAATCGAAAGTTGTTGAATAGTCAACCTCGTCCGTTTATTCCGACTATGAGGTAAGTTCAAATGCAAATAAATGTATTTACAATGAACTATATTTGTTTTATTATGATTGAATTACTATGAATGTTGAACGAGCAAATACGAGTAAGAATCGACGAAGTTATGACATTTGAAAGTCCCGTACGAACCTTAGGAATAGCATAGGATACGAATGTAATGACATTAGGTTATCGAGTTGTAATTACATGTAAGACCATGTCTGGGACATTAGCATTGTATTGTGATTACGTGTAAGACCATGCATGGGATATTGGCATCATATATTGATTCGTGTAAAATCCTGTCTGGGACAGTGGCATCGATATCTGACAATATGTAAGACCATATCTGGGATATGACATTGTTCGAGCTTATGTGATTTCCAAGTATCCTTAACGATTCCAAATGGTTCAACGGGCAAAGGCAAGTTGAGAAAGAATGTGTTCATGAATTAAATGACTCAGGTACGTACGAGATTCATACGAGTAATGGAAAGTGAAGTATTTGAAGAATTCAATAGTGAAATTGAATATGTGTACCATGAGAAAGGTTTGTGATCATGTATGTGATTAATTATGCTTAGCATATTTGAATTGATATATAAATGTTCATATGACAGCTTTATTTGTATAGGGCTTACTAAGCTTTTAAAGCTTACTTCGTGAGTTCCTTCTATGTTTTATAGATTTTCAAAGCTAGCTCGGACATCAGGGATCATCGGGAACCATCATTACACTATCAACTACTTGTTGGTACTTTTGGAGCTTTGTATATATGGTATATGGCATGTATAGGCTAGTGTCATTTTGGTATGTTATAAGCCATAATTATAGCCATAAAATTTGGCTTGTAATTGTTGGTGTGTATGGTCATTTAAGTTGGCTTGAATCACATGTTTGATAAGTGATATATGTGATGTATATAATGCCTTATATGTTATCTTGTTTTGGTATATTTTCCATCGTTTTTGATATGGTTATATAGTTGTTCTTTTGGTTGGTTGTAAATTGGAGTAATGCATGAAATAGGTGATAAGATGAAGGGTAAATGTATTTAAAAGTTATGCTAGTTTCTGATGATTTTGGCATATTGAAATTGTATGTTTTGGTTGTGGAATTGAGTAGTTGTAATAGTTGTGAATAGATGGCATGATATGAGTATGAATTGGCATGTTTCTGGTTGCGTAAAGATGTATTGAAATGGTGTTATTTTGGTTGCTATATGATTGTGAAAATGGTGGCAAATTGGCTTTTGAAATAGCCTATTTTTATCCACATGGGTAGAGACAAGGGCGTGTGTCTCAGCCGTGTGGACACACGGTCATGTTACACGGTCGTGTGTCTCATGGGGTAGCCTTACGATTTAAGTCAGTATACCCTACAGGTTTGGCACGTTCTAGACACACGGGCGTGTCTACTGACCGTGTGTATCACACGGGTTCACACATGGGTGTGTGACTGGCCGTGTGATATAAGTCAGTATACCCCCTAAATGGCACATGGCCTAGCACACGGGTGTTTGTGGCCATTTCGAAGGGTACACGGGCTAGACATACGGGCGTGTGGTTGGCTATGTGACCCAAGTCAGTAACCCCTTCCCATGGCCAAGGCACATGGGCGTTTCTTCGGCCGTATGGTGCAAGTCAGTATGTATGCCCTGTTTTCACATGGATAGTGACACGGGTGTGTCTAGTAGCCGTGTGCGAGATACGGCCTGTTCACACAGGCGTGTGACCTATGATTTCATGAAATTATTCTAAGTGTTCGAAGATGTTTATATGTGATTGTTTAGTCCCGAACCACTCTTAAGCATGTTTTGAGGTCTCGTAGAACCTTATAAGGGACAATGTGAATGTTTGTGAATAGTTTATAATAATGAATGCATAAATGTATGAGAATGAGATGAATTGACCGGTAATGCCTCATAACCCTATTCCAACGACGGATACAGGTTAAGGGTGTTACAATTATTGGTATCAGAGCTACGGTTTAGTCGATTCTAAGACTAACATAGCATATAAGAGTCTAGCTATACATGCCATATATATAAACTACGATAGTGTGATGATTCCTGACAGCTAAAATGTGTTTTTATATAGCAAATGGATCTCGAGCGAGCAATAGCTACCGATGTGGAAAGAAATGCGCCAGCCGATTCTAGGCCTATTTCAAGTAGCCAAGGGGGAGAGGCTAAGCAAGCCTTCTTCCAAATGATGAGTGAGTGGTTCTTAGAGTTTGTTCAAATGAATCTAGCTGCTCAACAACCTCTACCCCGCCTGTTCCTCAACAAGTTCCAGTTGTGCCACAAGTGATAGATTCGATTCGATTGAGTAAGCCACATGTTGATAAGATACATAAACACGAGGCTGAAGAGTTTCGGGCTACAGTTGATGATGATGTAGAGAGGGCTGAGTTCTAGCTTGAGAACACAATCAAAGTATTCGAGGAATTATCTTGTACTCCTGAAAAATGCATTAAATGCATTGTATCATTGCTAAGAGATAATGCGTATCATTGGTGGAAAACCTTAATATCTGTGGTTCCCAAAGAACGAGTCACATGGGAGTTCTTTCAATCCGAATTTAGAAAAAAATACATAAGTTAGAGATTTCTCGATCAGAAACATAAAGAGTTTTTAGAGTTGAAACAAGGCAAAATGACAGTGACAAAATATGAAAGAGAATTTGTACATTTAAGTAAGTATACCCAGAAATATGTTTCTACCGAGGAGATCATGTATAAACGATTTGTTGATGGGTTAAATGAAAATATAAAACTGTTACTTAGGATTCTAGAAATCAGAGAATTCGTTGTTTTAGTTGAAAAGGCTTGTAAAGCTGAGGATCTTAGAAAAGAAAAGAGAAAAGCTAATTTTGAAGCAAGAGATTCGAGAAAGAGATCAACTAGTAAATCTTATCAGTCTACATCAAAGAAATTTCAAGACTTGTTTAATCGTTCCAATGCATCTGTGGGGCATTCAAATAGAGATTGAGTGAGACAACAGTCGAGCTTCAAAGCTCCAGCTACTTCGATTGCTAGTGTTGGCAGTGTGAGACCTAACCGACTTGAATGTAAACATTATGGTAAACGACATCCCGGTGATTGTAGATTGAATGATAGGGTTTGTTTTAAATGTGGATCATTGGATCATTTTATCCGTGATTGTCCTGAGTTGGCTAAGCAAGATACAGTACAGAATACGAGGTCGAGTATCACTACAGCTAGAGGTAGACCACCTAGAAATACGATAAAAGGAAGTGGTAGCCAGAAAGCGAGTAAAGACTCTATTGTGAAGTCAGATGTGAGAGCACCTGCATGAGCCTACACTATTCGCGCTTGCAAAGAAGTGTCATCTCCAGACGTCATTACCGGTACTTTTACTCTCTATGATATTAAAGTTATTGCTTACTCTCTATGATATTAAAGTTATTGCATTGATAAATCCAGGATCAACTCATTCGTATATATGTGTGAATTTAGTATCCAGTAAGATTTTGCCTGTAGAGTCTACTAAATTTGTAATTAGAGTATCGAACCCCTTAGGCAAGTGTGTGTTGGTTGATAAAGTGTGCAAGAACTGTCTATTGATGATTCGAGATTTTTGTTTTCCGGCTGATCTGGTGTTGTTGCCATTTGACGAATTTGATATAAATTTGGGTATGTATTGGCTAACGTTGCATGATGCTGTTACGAATTGCAAATGAAATACGATTGATTTGAGATATCAGAATAATGAGATTATCTGAATTGAGTCAGATGATTTGAATGGTTTACCAGCAGTGATTTCTTCAATGTTAGCTCAGAAATATGTGAGAAAGGGTTGTGAAGTTTATTTTGCTTATGTGCTTGATACAAAAGTGATTGAAAAGAAAATAAAATCAGTGCTAGTTGTGTATGAATATCCAGATGTGTTTCCTGAAGAGTTACCGGGATTACCACCGATCTGAGAGGTTGAGTTTGGCATTGAATTAGTGCCAGGAACTACGCCGATATTGATAGCTCCGTACAGAATAACACCAACAGAGTTAAAAGAATTAAAACCTCAGTTGCAAGAATTAACCAACAGAGGGTTTGCAAGACCGAGTTTCTCGCCCTGGGGTGCTCCTGTATTGTTTGTGAAAAAGAAAGATGGCACGATAAGAATGTGTATAGATTATCGATAGCTTAATAAAGTGACAATTAAGAACAAATATCCTCTGTCCAGAATAGATGATTTGTTTGATCAATTGAAAGAGGCTACACTGTTTTCAAAGATAGATTTGAAATTAGGTTATTATCAGTTGTGAGTTAAAGACTTTGATGTGTCGAAAACCACATTTAGAACGAGGTATGTCCATTATGAATTTCTAGTTATGCCTTTCGGACTAACAAATGCACCTGTTGTTTTTATGGACTTAAAGAACCAGATTTTCAAACCGTATTTAGATCGATTTGTTGTTGTATTTATTGACAACATTTTGATATATTCACGAGATGAAAATGAGCATGCCGAACATTTGAGAATATTATTTCAGACTTTGCAAGATAAGTAATTATATGCAAAGTTTAGTAAATGTGAATTCTAGTTGCGCGAGGTTGGTTTTTTAGGGCATATTGTGTCAGCATCGGGTATTCGAGTTGATCTGAGCAAGATTTTTGCAATAATGGATTGGAAGCCTCCGAGAAATGTATCTGAAATCTACAGTTGTCTAGGACTAGCTGGCTATTACTGACAGTTTGTAAAAGGCTTTTCGATGATTACAACTCCATTGACGAGATTGCTTTAGAAATATATGAAGTTTGAATTGTCCGAGAAATGTCAGAAAAGTTTTGATCAGTTGAAAGCTCTTTTGACTAAAGCACCTGTGTTAGTTCAGCCAGAATCGGGTAAAGAATTTGTGATCTATAGTGATGCATTGTTGAATGGTCTAGGCTGTGTTTTGATGTAGGAAGGTAAAGTCATAGCTTATGCCTCTACAGAGTTGAAACCGCATGAAAAGAATTATCTGACACACGATTTAGAGTTAGCAGCCATTGTGTTTGCGTTGAAAATTTGGCCCCATTATTTGTTTGGTGAGAAATGCCATGTTTATTCAGATCACAAGAGTTTGAAATATTTTATGACTTAAGAAGATTTGAATTTCTAATAGCGGAGATGGCTAGAATTGCTAAAAGATTACGAGTTAGTGATTGACTATCATCTAGGAAAAGCAAATGTTGTTGCTGATGCTTTAAGCTGAAAATCTTTGTTCACTCTACGTGCAATGAATACTCAGTTGGCTCTATCTGATGACAGCTCAATCGTAGCTGAGTTGAAAGTAAGATTGTTTTTTTACAGTAGATTTTTGAAGCTCAGAAAGTTGATAATGAAATATTAGCAAAACGAGCTCAGTGTGATTCGAACCCTGACCCAGAGTTTCAAGTTGATTCAGATAATTGTTTAAGATTCAAAGGCCGAATATGTGTTCCGAGGAATTCAGAGTTGATTCAGATGGTTTTGAATGAAGCATATAGTAGTCGTTTATCTGTTCATCCGGGAAGCACAAAAATGTATAACGATTTGAAACAGCTTTATTGGTGGCATGGTATGAAACATGATATTTCAAAGTTTGTTTCTAAGTGTTTGATTTGTCAGCAAGTTAAAGCTGAACATCAAGTACTGTCAGGTTTATTGCAACCTATTATGATTCCTGAGTGGAAATGGGATAGAGTGACTATGGATTTTGTTTCGGGTTTACCCCTAACTCCGAGTAAGAAAGCTGCAATCTGGGTTGTTGTTGACAGATTGACGAAATCAGCTCATTTCATTCTCGTACGTACGGATTTCTCGCTTGATAAGTTAGCTGAGTTATATATCTCCGAGGTTGTGAGATTACACGGGGTACCTATTTCCATTGTATTTGATTGAGATCCAAGATTCACTTCACAATTTTGCAAGAAACTACAAGACGCATTAGGTACAAAGTTACAGTTCAGTATTATGTTTCACCCACAGACAGATGGTCAATCTGAGCAAGTTATTCAGATACTTGAGGATATGTTACGTTGTTGCTTTCTTGAGTTTGAAGGTAAGTGGGAAAAAAATTTGCCGTTGATTGAATTCGCGTATAATAATAGCTTCCAATCGATTATAAAGATGGCACCGTATGAAGCTTTATACGGTCGTAAATATAGATCACCATTGTACTGGACTGAACTGAGCGAGAATAAGATTCACAGGGTTGATCTGATCAGAGAGACTAAAGAGAAAGTAAAAGTAATTTGTGATAGTTTAAAAGCAGCTTCGGATCGTTAGAAATCTTATACAGATTTAAAAACAAAAGTTATTGAGTTTCAGATCGGAGATAAAGTATTTTTGAAAGTATTTCCGTGGATGAAAATACTTCGATTCAGTCGTAAAGGCAAATTAAGTCCGTGATTCATCGGGCCATATGAAGTCATCGAGCGAGTTGGACTAGTTGCTTATCGGCTAGCATTGTTGTCTAATTAGAAAAGAAACATAATGTATTTCATGTATCGATGCTTCGATGATACATATCTGATCCCTCGCATGTTATTTCTTTGACAAAAGTTGAGATTCAGTCTGATATGACATACAGTGAAGAATCGATTCGAATTCTAGCTCGTAAAATCAAAGAGTTGAGAAATAAGAAAATTTCGTTAGTGAAAGTATTGTGACTTCGACACGGGGTTGAAGAAGCTATGTGGGGACCTGTAAATGTTATGAGAAAGCAATATCCAAACCTATTCACCGGTAAGATTTTCGGGGACGAAAATCCCTAAGGGGGAGAGTTGTAACAGCCTGATTTTAACTAAATCAGAATAGTGGTTTTAAAACCACAAATCCAAGGTCGTAAAATTATTTGAATATTATTTTTGGTGTTTACAGCATGTGAATATGTATGTGTGAAAATTTCGTGAGCTAATTTTATCGTTTAAATGGTTAATTCGAGAAAAAAGACTAAATCGCGTAAAATGCAAAAGTTGCATTCCACTTGTTAAAAGTGTTTAATTGTCATCTCTTACTAAATGAAAGGTCCTTATGTTGTAATTAGACCATTGATAGTGGAGATGGACATAAATGGCCTTATATTAGATGAATTTATAATGGGTTCATTAAGGTTAAAATTGTAAAATGGCATATTAATAATAATTAAAATAAAACAAAAAGCCAATTCATATTATCATCTTCCCTATAGCCGATTGTAAGAAAAGAAATAGGGTTTTGAAAGCTTTGGATGGTTCGGCCATTGATGTTCAAGCATGTAAGTCTGTTTTAGCTCGATTTTTGATGATTTTTGTGTTTTTGTGATCGTTCTTAATTTTTGAATTTTTTGATGATTTTGTGAAGTTCCATTATTGAATTTATGATCTTTGTGATGTTTAATGATAGATTATGAAGGTTTAATGATAGATATACAAATTTTGTTAAGTGATTTTTGACAAAAATGTCAATTAGGGATTATATTGAGAAAAAATATGTAGTCAAATGTGTGAATAAATGATAAATATGGGCTGATATATGCACTATGAAAGTTCAGCTAGCATGTATTTGAAAGAAATTGTGTAATTTTGTGTATTTATGAAATAAGGCCTAATTTTTAAGAAATGTGAAAGTTTAGGGCCAAAGTGCAAATTGGCTAAATTATGTGTTTGTGGATGAAATTGATTGAGTTGATGATTAAGTGGATTAATTTTGAATACATATAGATCCTGAAAGAAAGAAATTGGATCTAGATCGGGGGAAATCGAAAGTTATTGAATAGTCAACCCCGTCCGTTTATTCCGACTACGAGGTAAGTTTATATGCAAATAAATGTCTTTACAATGAACTATTTATGTTTTATTATGATTGAATTGCTATGAAGATTGAACGAGCAAATACGAGTAAGAATCGACGAGGTTATGACATCTGAAAGTCCTGTACGAACTTTAGGAATAGCATAGGATACGAATGTCACGACATTAGGTTATCGAGTTGTAATTACATGTAAGACCATGTTTGGAACATTGGCATTGTATTGTGATTACGTGTAAGACCATGTATGGGACATTGGCATCGTATATTGATTCGTGTAAGACCATGTTTGGGACAGTGGCATCGATATGTGATAACATGTAAGACCATATTTGGGATATCACATTGTTTGAGCTTATGTGATTTCTGAGAATCCTTAACAATTTCGAGTGGTTCAATGGGCAAAGACAAGTCGAGAAAGAATGTGTTAATGAATTATATGACTCAGGTATGTATGAGATTCATACGAGTAATGGAAAGTGAAGTATTTAAAGAATTCAATAGTGAAATTGAATATGTGTACCGTGAGAAAGGTTTGTGATCATGCATTTGATTAATTATGCTTAGCATATTTGAAATGATATATAAATTTTCATATGATAGCTTTATTTGTATAGGGATTACTAAGCTTTTAAAACTTACTTCGTGTGTTCTTTCTATGTTTTATAGATTTTTGAAGCTAGCTCAAACATCAGGGATCATCGGGAACCATTATCACACTATCGACTACTTGTTGGTACTTTTAGAACTTTGTATATATGGTATATAGCATATATAGGCTAGTGCCATTTTGGCATGTTATAAGTTATAATTATAGCCATGAGATTTGGCTTGTAATTGTTGGTGTGTATGGCCATTTAAGTTGGCTTGAATCATGTGTTTGATAAGTGATATATGTTATGTATATAATGCCTTATGTTGGCTTGTTTTGGTATATTTTCCATAGTTGTTCATATGGTTATATAGTTGTTCTTTTGGTTGGTTGTAAATTGGAGTATCAAGGTTGGAATAACGGTAAGTTGTGACTTGGTTTTGATATGATGAAATGGTATAATTTGAGGCATGAAATAGGTGATAAGATTAAGGGTAAATGCATTTAAAAGTTATGCTAGTTTTTTTTATGATTTTGGCATATTGAAATGGCATGTTTTGGTTGTGGAATTGAGTTTTTGTAATAGTTGTGAATAGATGGCACAATATGAGTATGAATTATTATGTTTTTGGTTGCGTAAATATGTATTGAAATGGTGTTATTTTTGTTGCTATGTGTGATTGTGAAAAAGGTGGCAAATTGGCTTTTGAAATGACCTATTTTTGTCCACATGGGCAGAGACACGGGCATGTGTCTCAGCTGTGTGGATGCACGGTCTTGTTATACGGCCGTATGTACCCTGGTATAACCTTACGATTTAAGTTAGTATACCTTATAGTTTTGGCTCGGTCTAGACACACGGGCGTGTCTACTGGCCGTGTGTATCGCATGGGTTCATACACGGGTGTGTGACTGGCCGTGTGATATAAGTCAATATACCCCCTAAATGGAACATGGCCTAGCACACGGGCATGTGTGGCCATTTCGAAGGTACGTAGGCTAAACACACGGGTGTGTGGTCGGCTGTGTGTCCCAAGTCAGTAACCCCTCCAGATTTCCCACGGCCAAGGCACACGGGCGTTTCTTCGGCCATGTGGTGCAAGTCAGTATGTATGCCCTATTTTCACACGGTTATTGACACGGGTGTGTCTGGTAGCCGTGTACAACACACGGCCTATATACATGGGCATGTGAGCTATGATTTCATGAAATTATTCTAAGTGTTCAAAATTTTTTATATGTGATCGGTTTAGTCCCGAACCACTCTTAAGCATTTTTAAGGTGTTGTAGAACCTTATAAGGGACAATGTGAATGTTTTTGAATAGTTTATAATAATGAATGCATAATTGTACGAGAATGAGATGTATTGACTGGTAATGCCTCGTAACCCTATTTCGGCAACAGATACTGGTTAAGGGTGTTGTAGGACTTATCCATGAACTATCTTAGATGGGGTAGATAATTCACGTATCTAACCATTTAATCACTTCCTTTCGAACTACCTCTTTCTTGATAGGGTTGAGTCTCCTTCGCCCATCAATCCTAGCTCTTTCGCCCTCCTCTAAGATAATTTTATGAATACAGAAAGACAGGCTTATACCTCGAATATCAACTATGGTCCAATTGATCGCCTTTTTAAATTTATTTAAAACTTCGATCAATTGCTCCTCTTGGTGTTCTATTAATTCTGCTGAAACAATCATAGGCAAAGTAGAACAGTTACCTAAATAAACGTATTTTAAATGGGAAGGAAGTATCTTAAGTTTGAGTTTGGGTGGTTCCTCGATTGACAACTTTGGTTATGTAAATTCCCGAACTTTCAATTCTAGTGGTTCAAACTGTGCTGGTTGAACATAATCCCTCGGATTGGCTTCCATCAAAGCCATGTTTTCATTACCTTTTTCATCTTCCAATGGCTCAAACTCTAAAGTGTTCTCCAATGGGTCTTCAAAATTTTTTCTCTCATTCTATAGAAAATAATGTTTCTAGCTCCTCCATTACAGAACATTCCTCCATCGGATCAAGAAATTTCATAGCTTTAAGAATATTAAATGTTACCTAATCATCCTAAACTCCCATCGTGAGTTCTCCTTTTTACACGTCTATCAATGTTCTTCTCATTTTTAGGAAAGGTCTCCCTAAGATGATCAACACTTTCTTATCTGCTTTAGAATCTAAGACAATGAAATCAGCAGGAAAAATGAATTTATTGAATCTTACGAAAACATCCTCGACTTTCCTTCGAGGTATGCTAAAAATCGATCCGCCAGTTGAAGTGTCATATAGTGGGTCTTATTTCGCCTACTCTTAACAGTTTGAAAATAAACTTGGGCATCAAGTTGATGTTCACTCCTGAGTCGCACAAAGCTTTACTACAGTAAGATTATATGATATTATAGGGTATAGTAAAGCTTCTAGCATCCTTCAATTTCAGAGGAAGCTTGTTTTCTAAGAATGCACTACACTCATTCATTAAAACGACAACTTTATACTCATTATGTCTTTTCTTTTTGGACAAGTTGTCCTTTATGAACTTCACATAATTGGGCATTTGCTTTAAAGCCTCCACCAACAGAATGATGATGTGAAGTTACTTTAAAATGCCCAAAAATTTATTAAATTGCAGCACATCCTATTTCTGCTTATTTGGCTGAAACTTTTGAGGGTATGGAGGTGATAGAACTTTGGGTTGGACTAGACAAATTTTCTAAAGAGATAAGTCTGCATCTAAAGAAGATGTTTATTTTTCGGATTCACTAGTTTAGGTTTTACCTCATCAGACTTTGTAAGTTTTGGCTTAGCTGGTGTAGGAATTTCAACTATTGGTTGACTTACCTCCTTCTTAATGGGTTCATCTTCAATCACAATATCCTTGGGTTCCAAATTCTTACCACTTCGTAAGGTAACTACTTTGTCATGTTCCTTATCCAAATTTCTTGAATTTTCTATATCGCTCGGCAAGGCTCCTTGAGGTTAGTTACGAAGTTCTATAGCTAACTGACCCATTTGGTTCTCCAAATTTTTAGTGTTGCTACTTGACTTTAGATTAAAGGGTTATTCTTCACCATGTACGCCTTCAACAAGTTTTCCAAACTATTGGATGACTCAGCTTGTTGTGGTTTTGGTGCTTGTTGATTGAACCCCTAGGATTGGTTGGGTTTATGCTGCATGTAAGTGTTGTTCGGTTCATTTCCTTGGTTACTCCAAGAAAAATTTGGATGGTTGCACCATGAAGGATCGTAGAAGTTAGACTATGGTCTGTATCCACTTCTATTTTGATGTTGATTCCCTACATAATAAACTAACTCAAGATTTGATAGACAATTCTCGAAAGATTGACCATCCTCATAGTATACACAAGAAACAACATCAAATTGACTTGGTGATTGAGCTGTAACAGTATTCAAACTATTAGCTGTAAACTGTTTCAACATTGAAGAAATAGAAGATACTTAAGTTGAGAGTGATGTAAGTGCGTACACTTCGTGCACTCTGCCTACTCATCTTCTTGAAATTGCTCAACTTGTTGGCTATTGATAGTTGTTACTAGCGATCCTCTCAATGATCCCCTAAGCCTCGTTATAAGACTTAGACAAAATTGCACCATTCACAGAAGCATCTACCATCAACCTTGTGTATGCGTCGAGGCCATTATAAAACATCTTCAACTAGATGCAGTGTGGAATCCCATGATGAGGGCACTTACAAAGTAATTCTTTGAATCTCTCTCATGCCTCGTACAAAGATTCGTCATCCAGTTGTTGAAAAGTGGTTATCTCATTTCACAACTTAGAATTTTTGCTAGGTGGGAAATACTTAACAAAAAATCTTTCTGCTAATTCTTACCATGTAGATATTGAACTTAGATATTGAACTTCGTGGAAACAAATTAAGTCATACCCGTGCTCAATCTCGCAACGAGTATGGAAACAACTTCAACCTCAATGCGTCTTTAATCAAACCGACTATCTTAAACAAATTGCTCACTCTATAAATAATCAAAGGTCAAGGTGTGGATCTTCCATGGATATTCCATTAAACTAGCCCACCATTTGGAGCATTTGAAACATCACTGATTTCAATTCAAATTGTAGTGCCTCAATCTCCAGTCTCCTAATTCCCAGATTTAATTCATTGAAGAGTGGCAAAACGTACTATCTTATGGCACAATCTGTGACAGCCTTAATTTGGCCCTAGTCGGAAAGCGATTTCAGGACCACGAAATCGAGTCACAAAAAAATAATTAAATGTTATATTCTGTGATTATTACATGTGAAAGTGCATGTGTGAAAATTTCATGCTTTGATTTTGCCATTTGTGAGTGAAATTATGAAATAGGACCTATGTGAAAATTTTTGAAAATGCTATAGGCTAATTTGTAGTGGCCAAATAACTTATAGTATGAAATAGGTGGGTTTGCATGTCAAATTTCCCACCTTAAGGTATAGTGGCCGGCCATGATAGGTATGATAAGCATTATGGGCATTTTTTTTATTGATAAGTTATGGCATGAGTATGGCACAAATATTATATGTCATTTTGTGTCATGAAATGTTGCGGGGGAAAAATTAACAAAAGGATAGAAGGGACAAAGTTTTTCCATCTTTTTTGTTCTTCATAGCCGAAATTGAGAGAGCAAATAGGGGAGAAAACCCTTGAGTATTCGGTCACTAGGGGGAGAGTGTTTTCACGGTAAGAAAAATAGTAAAGGAAAATAAATAAATAAATTGTTGAGTTCTGCCCATTTCTGGGCTGTTTGAATGGAGAGGGAAGAAGAGGGCTGCTGCATGTTTAATTTTTGAGCTCATTTAGGAGCTGGTTCCTTAAGAAACTCGCTGAAGGTGGCAGTAAGAAGGGGAAAGAAACTGCTCAAGAGTAGGTTCGGCGGCTGTTCAGTAAGTCCTTGCAATGAAACTTTGAAAATTTTCCATGTTTATACTGTGTTTAATACATGCAGGTAAAACGCAAATTCAAGGACTGTTAAACAAAGTTAATAGTTAAAATACATGTTAGTTGTTACCAAAATACTGGTGTTAGAAGTGAAGAAGAGTTGATAAATAAATGTATAAGTTGGTGTTGAAACCTGCTGTTGAATGCTGATAGTTTCAGCATGTAATTGCTGTAGTTTATCGTGCAATAAATCCTGGTGTAATTGATCTGCTGCTGCTCTAATTAAGGTAAAATGTTGGTTAATAAATGTCCTGTTTTGTGGTAATAAGCAAAATATAAATATGGTTGAAATTAACATGCATTACTGTTCGGTTTATGTTTGAAGAGTTATTAACTTTTGGAGGTTAAAACGGTTTAATTTGAGATTTACATTTTCAAATTTCAGTTTTAGTAATGTCCCATTATTATTGGTTGAAGCTAAGGAAATAAGCATTTGTTGAAAGGATGTAGGGAACTGAATTGTCCGAAAATTATTTGCTGTCAGCTAGTGAAATTTTAATGTTCGAATGTATGCTGAATTTTTAAGTGTCCAAATGCATGCCAGAATTCAACATGTTCAAATGCACGCTGAAGTGTTTTGTTTAGGTAGGTTAAATGTGTCTGATATTCAAACCGTCTATACACTAGAGTCGTTGTACCGTTTCAAACCGAACAAGAACTCATGTACTTAAAATTGAGCTATCATGTTGCATGATTTTGTATGGTAAATTAAATGAAAATCGGCGACATTGATATCAAATTTTAATACAAAATAAAGGTGAGTACTGGATATATGAAATTATGTAAATATTTAAATTATGATGCATGATTTATGTTTATAGAAATGAAATGTCTTTAGTGAGAACTCGATGATGTGTATTTGTGAGCATGCATGTGCATTAGATGCTAAGTGGGAAAATCGGTTAACATGTTATGTGTATTATGGCTGAATGTGAATTTGAATAATATTGAGTAATGTTTGTGCTTTAAAATGATGAAATGAAGTTTATGCTTAAGTGAAATTATAGGTATGTGATGATTGATTTGTGATATGCATGTTTAAATAACATGCATGCAAGGTATGTGTGAAAGAGTGAATTGGTAATAAATCTGCTTGGAACAGCGACAGTAATGTGACTTTGGAAAATCATCATAAATTATGGGAGATGAGTCAGAAGTTGAATAAATTATGTAATTAAAGCTTAATGAGTCTAGTTTCTTATAAAAGAAACCGTGTAAGCAAAATAATTTCCAATAATGAGATATTTGAAGTGATGTGGAACAGGGTCAAAATGACTTCTAGATCCTCTGTTTTGTTTTTATAAAATTATTATAAATTTTAAAAAAATGGTAATAAAATGAAATTTATATGATTAGGCTCCTTAATGAGTCTAGTTTCAAATGAAATAAACGAGAACATATTTTGAATTCTGTACAATGAGAAATTTGATTCGTAGTGAAGAGTGGTCAGATTAGCCAAACAGTGAAATAGGGGAAACTTTAAGAAAAATCTGGTATTGATTGGCCAAACCAAAAATTCTGAAAATTTTATTGATAGAATATATATGAGTCTATTTTCAGGGAAAATTAACAGCAATTGATTTGGAGTTTCGTAACTCCATTTATAAATGATTTAGTGACTATTGCTCAGGAAGACAGCTTACAGTGAAATTTTGATTATGTGGTAAACATTGACAAAAATTTGTTAATGAGTTGCTTATTGATTTCTTATAAGCTTACTATGATTTGTAGGTGCGGAAGTTGAATATATATATATATTATATTTTGAAAGTGATGCTTGAATAGTCGAATAATGACTAGTTTAAAATTGTTGAATTTAAGCTCAAGAGCATAGAGGGGCAAATTCGGATTAGGGAAAAGAGAAAGTAATCGAATAGTCGTTGTAATTGTTCGACAACCTTCGAGGTAAGTTCTTAAGTGTTTAAGCTTGATTCCTTTTTATATGCCTAAGAGTTAAATTAATATGGCAAAGAGAATGTAAATTTTATTTAGTTAATGTGTCGAATATGTAATGATTTAAGGCTATAAGCCGATTATGGCTATTATGCTTAAGTTGAATTGGATTTGGAAATTTGATGGACTAAATGAGTGTTACAATGAATAAACTATGTTTTATATGTGCTGGTAGAGATATCACGATTTGTGATGATTAAATATCTAAAGGAAACCATGATGTGTATAAAATTATTATTAGTCATTTGTGGTAGCCAAATGTGGCTTGGTACTAAAGTGATTAAATGTGAACTTCGATGAGATAACTGTTAGTGATTGATGATATAAGTTATACATGGTTGAAGTATAAGTTATGAAAGTGGGAAAGAACAGGTGAATTGTTTATCAAAAAATGATATCGGGCTTCAAGCCTAGCAGGCTATGATGCCGGTGAAATACTATTCGGGCTTTTGAGCCTAGCAGGCTATGATGCCGGTGAAATACTATTCGGGCCTTTGAGCCTAGCAGGCTATGATGCCGGTGAAATACTAATCGGGCCTTTGAGCCTAGCAGGCTATGATGCCGATGAGATATTATTCGGGCCTTTGAGCCTAGCAGGCTATAATGCCGGTGAGATACTATTCGGGTTTTCGAGCCTAGCAGGCTATAATGCCGGTGAAATGATATCAGGCCTCGAGCCTAGCAGGCGAAATGCCGGTGATTAGAGAAAAGTCTAAGACTAAGGTACCTTGTGTTAGATTGACAAATGAATATACTCAATACGTTAAGTGAGCTAGGTATACATTATGTATTCATATGTGAGTTTGATTTGAAGTGAATCATAAGTGTGTAATGTAATACATATGTGAACAAATGTTATAACTATATTTATGATCATGATACATCTGGTCAAGTTGTGAAAGTATGTGAAGGTATTTGATTTATTTATGTTATACGAATTCAGATTAAGTGTTATAAGAATGCTGAATGTGCATTATGTGCATGTGTATATTCGGCCAGATGGCAATATACCTAGAATATGGCCGCTTGAGAAATTGAATAATCGAAATATAATTGCGTTTATATGTTTGCATTGCTTAAAACTTACTAAGCTTATGAATGCTTACTCCGTTGTTACATTCCTCTATTTTATAGATTGTTGGCTGCAGTTATTTGCTCGGGTTGGAGTTCACCGGAGATATTATCACACTGTCGAGCTCACGCTAATGGTGTAAGTAAATCCTAGTATTTCGAGTCTATGGCATGTATAGGGTTTTAATATTGAGTATGTGATATTATAATTTAGCCAAAGGTGGTGGCTTGTATTGATAAAGTGTTTTGGCCATGTAAATTGGCTTATGTTGGCTAGTGATGTTTTGGGCCTCGTAAGCCCATATATGGGACAGATTGCATGTGAAAAGAAAAGTTTTACATTGATTGAAATTTTTTGGCACGGTTTTTGTGTGATTGACTGAGTTTAAGTCAGGCAACACCTCGAACCCTGTTCTGACGAGGGATACGGGCGAGGGGTGTTACACAATCCCTATCATCAACAATAAGGATTGGATTTTGCACATGATAGGCTTCATTTCCTTATCCATCATTTTGATTTCCAAGGTCCATCCCGACTCAGGTAATAAATAGATAATTCGATCTATGCTCAAAAACACCTGAAAAATAAATCACAAAAAGTAAAGAATAAATTAGTAAGGTTAGAAGGTAGATAAAAAATGAAATAACAACCAAATTGAAAAGAATAATCTCAAAAAAATGATTAAATAGTCCTTGACAACAGTGCCAAAAACTTGTAACTTTCGGTTTATGGAAATGTACATAGTTGTTATTCATCTCCACAAGGATTGTGTATGTTAATCAATATATTGCAAAATTAAAGTTAACAATTTGATAATAAAAACACAATATCTTAAGTGATGGATGATTAACTAAATTAAATTATTTAGATGCAAGATTGATCCCTAATGCAATTTAAACTAAATGTGAAGTATGAAATGAAATGTATGAATGAATTTAGAAAAAAACACAAACTTTAACAATTAATAACATGAATAGGCTAAGATAATTACATCATTCAACTTAACTTATTTTTATCATGCTTAACACTGTTCAGAAATTATTCCATGGCAACTCTATCTTTCATGAGTTTGGAAACCAAATTAAATCATTTAAGAATCTTTTACTTAATAAAACATGCATTTTACTAATCATCTTAAACTAAGGGTTTCTTAGGACTCAGGTGAAGTAACAGGGACGGGTTAGGTTTGAAACAATTTAATCACATAAACCTAAAAACTATACAAGATAATATAGCTCATTAAAGTTATTATAAACCTTTAATTTAGTCGAGTTAGGATCTAAATTAAGCATACACATTTCAATTATTGTGTCCACTAGCCATCGTCTGGTTAGGATCGCTCAACTAATTCTAATGTATCAAATCACGTATGAATGAAATACACACTTGAGTTTAATTGTAAACATGATCAACTAAGGCACAAACACTATAAACATGATTTAAACAAACTTCATTCAATAAATGCAATCATCTCAGCTAAACAAAATTAAGCTACCATTGTTGATGACAAGATAATAAATCACATTGCAAACATGATTAAGGTTAAAATTAAAATAACAAAGTAAATGAAGAATAAACTCTATCGAATTAGCAGTCTTGTGAACTTTGACTGAAGATGTTTTCCTATGATCCTTGTGTTGTTCCTTTACTAATGGCTCCTCAAGGTGGGCGGTTAAGAGATAATCTTATCAATGTTTTTGGCTAAGAAAGAAAATATGAGATGCTATGTGTGGAAATGAAGAGAGGAAATGAGAGAATGAATGATGATTGAGAGATGTGAAGAATGAGGGATATTGAGATGAAGGATGATTGAAATGGGGAATGAGTGGGGGTTTTTATACTTGAAGTAGATGGTAGAGTTTACTAAAAATAGGGATTGGAATCCTTCCATTTTCTGCATTGCTTGGTAGACAGCATTTTGTTGAAGAAGGTGGATGATGGTTCCTTTATTTGAACATAGAATCATGCTAAATTTAAGTATGGGTTGGACGGTGTTGGTACGTGATATTCGCGACAGGTTTTAAAAATTTATAATTAATCGTTCTTGAAACTAACTGTTATCACGATGAAGGCAAGTGTACCTATCGAACAGTAGTATAGCTTTAGAAAGACTAGATTGTCGAACCCAAAGGAACCAAGAGTACTAGTAATTACTTTCTTTTTATTATCTAGCCTAAAAACTAGGGGATTTGTTTATCTAAACTAATTAACTAAACTAAGAATGCACAGAGAGAAATTGGGGAAAAGCTTTTGGGAAAATTCGATTGATTAAGACAATACCTAAGGAAAAATCCACTTAGACTTCACTTGTTATTTGAATTTGAATCAGACGATTTATTCATTTGACTTGATCCGTAGAAATCCCTAAGTTTTATTATTATCTCTCTCGAGACTAATAACGTCTAATCCTAGGTTGATTTAATTGAAATCTCTTTCTAATTAATGCCTTAGTGTTGTATTAACTCGATCTATGGATCCCTTTGTTAGGTTTCACCATAATCCGGCAAAATCTTATCACCCTATCTCTAGGCGTGCAATCAACTCCGCTTAATTACGACGAATTTACTCTTAGACAGGGCCTTTTCCTTCTCTGAATAAGAGCATTAACTTGAATCAATATCCTGGAATATTAAAACAAGAATTAAGAACACATAATTGAAAAACAAGTCAAATATTTATCATACAATTCAGATAATAGTAACAAGATCTGTCTTAGGTTTCATTCCTCTTAGGTATTTAGGGGGTTTAGTTCATAATTATAAAAGAAAACATCTCAGAAGAGTAATGAATACAAAACATAAAGAAAACCCAAAACCCCTAAATGGAAATTGAAGGGAGATCTTCAGTCTTGACGATGAATCCGACTTCTGAGATGGACCAATCGGCTTCCCTTGAGTAATTCCTTGCTTCCTAATTCGCGTGTCTGTTCTAAGTGCCACCTCCGGTGTTTAAGTAGGCTTTAGAATACCTAAGAGCCCTCAAAAGTGGCCTTTTTCGAGTAGGGCTATACTTGGACTCGGCAGGGACACGCCCGTGTGCGATTACTCCAGCCCGTGGTCAAGGCTGTTGAATAGGCACGGGCATGTAGTCTACCCGTGTAAGTCGTGCTTCGATCCTGCCAAATGGACACGGCCGTGTGACACGCTCGTGTGAGGAAGTCCAGGCCGTGTTGATTTCCTATGTGGGTCCATTTTCTCCGTTTTCGGGCCGTTTCTCGCTCTTTTTACTCTCCTATACTCATCTAAGTATAAAACATGAAATTAAAGGATTAGGAGCATCGAATTCACCAAATCTAAGGAGAAACCATCCATAAATGTGCTAAGCATGGGATAAAAATATGTATAAATTACGGTTTATCAGGTGTCAAGGGCAATCTTTATGTGCTGATTTCCAATGATTCTCCAGATGCAGGGACCTCCAGTAAATATCCCAAAACAGATTTTTTGGGCAACCAACATGGTTGTGCTGAATTTGGCTTGACTCCCCCTTGTTGGACAGTTCTGTGACCCATTAAATAATCAAACTTGTCCACCATATAACATCATTTTAATTGGGTCACAATAACATCTTGTTGACCCATTTATCAAGGTTTTGCCGTCCAATATAGGAAATAAATAGCTCATGTTCATGCAACTTTATAATAAGCTCTTTATTAAATCAACTTCATGATCCTACTACACAATTAAATATAACACATTAATAAATAACATGAAATAATTTAATTTATGCACAAAATTCATGTAATAAAGCACAAATTTGCATATTTTATAAATTCATGTCCATTATTGAAGTTTAAGCAAAATCCACTAAATTGATCAACAAGTACTCGAGATTTGTATTATTTTTAAGTAAAATATGGTAAAACTACTAGAAAAAACCTATATAAATTAGAGTTTACAGTATTGAGCTCATTATCACTCAATCTAATAAGTATTGGAGATTTCAAATATTTTTAGTTTATTTTAGATAGATAGATAGATAGATAGTGTAACACCCTAAACCCGACTTAGAAGTTAAGGCCATGTCTGAAGGCTACATCAACTTATGTAAAACAAAACAACCTTTAACTACTTGAAATTTAATATCCAGAAATCATGTGATTAATTAAACCAAACATAAAAATTCAGACTTTCGAAGCGTAATCCAAAATAAACACACAGTAGCATAAGCTTATAAAATTAGTAAAATAACTAAAGAGAATTAATCGAGCTCCTGCCAGGTCGATCCGCCTAAATCTGTGGATTACCTGTAGTCCAAACAAATAAACTAAATAAGTTTACAGCTCATTGTGTGTAACTTAGATTCAATAAAAATGGTAGTACAACATATATGATTTCAGTTTTTCATAACTCAGTCGTTTATCATAATCAAATACAGAATTAGAAACAGAGAATATCAGATACAGATTCCTACCTCTATCCACTACACACCATCTCTGTCCATCCCAGCACACCATATAGGGCATCAAGTACCCATCTATCCCTACACACCACATAGTGACTGTATGTCATGTTTCAGAATAATTGCAGCCTAGCTGCCAGATCAGAATGAAATAAATTGCTAGAATAGGAAATATTTGCGGCTTAGCCACTAGATTTGGCAGATTATTAACTTATCACACTTCCTTCTTTATATAGTCCCAATCCTAATGCAGATGCAGATTTAATAGATACCAGATATAAGTATACAGTAATATAACTTTAGAACGTGCTCATGTAATGCTATTACACTTACTTATCTAATCTCATATCAGATGCATATATATATCAGAACAATTGATTATTCAGTAACAAATTGTCAGATAGCAATTTCAATTTCAAGTTCAGATCATACAAACCCTACAGTAGGCCTACATTCAATTCACACGACAATTATGACGCTAGGGAAAACTCTTGATTATTAGCCCACACGCCCATGTGGATTCACACGGCCTGAGTGGTTGGCCCGTGTGGCCCTCTTAATGTCACACACGACCTGTCACATGGCCTAGCATATGACTGTGTGGCTCAAAACAGTGAGTTACACGGTCTAGCACACGGCCAAGCGTATGCTCGCGTGACTCAAATTTCAAAATATCTCCCACACAACCTGGACACACACCTGTATCTTTGGCTTGTGTGACTCTAATTCCAAAATAGTTAGTTACACAGCCTGGGCACACGACCATTGTAACACCCCTCACCTGTGTTCAATGCCGGAACAGGGTTCGAGGCATTACCGGACTTACATTACAAACAACTATACAAATCGAGTCATAAATTTGCGTCTAAATTAAAACCATTCACACTCAATCATAAAGTCCTTAGCACAAGTCTACAAGGCCTAAAACATGCTTTGGGAGTGGTTCGGGACTAAACCAATAACTCAGGAAAAAATTTACAATACATAGAAAATTTTTACTCTAAACAGAGGTCACACACCTATGTGATTTGGGATACGCCCGTGTGGGCAGGCCGTGTGGTCACACACACCCGTGTAACTATATCTTTTGCAACACATGAACAAATTAATGTCCCATGGCCAAGTCACACGCCCATATGCTAGGCCGTGTATATAATTAAATTTTCATAAATAAGTGTAGTTAAATTTTCATAAATAAGTGCAGACCTTACACGCCCAGGACACACGCCCATGCCTGAGGTCGTGTCATCCACACGGCTGAGACACACACCCATGTCTCTACCTGTGTGCTCAATTCTGAGCATTCTGTTTCTCAAAATTTAGGTGCAGGGGACACACGGCCAAAACACATGCCCATAGGGCAGATCGTGTGTCACACACAGCCTAGACACACGCCCGTGTGTCTATCCGTGTGGAAAAAATAAATGCTATTTACCAAGCCATTTGCCACCCTTATTAACATAGACCCTTTCACAACTTTGATGTCATATAACATAGCATATAGGGACAACCAAACATTTATAATCAAGACTATACATATCAGTGCAATACCATCCACTATCATACTCACAACATTTATTATGTCCCAAATTAATCATGCTAATTTCACATATACTAAGTATCATTAAACTACCTTCAAGACACCTATTTGTGCATAAGATAAGCATCTCACCAATAAGTCACACATTCATGCTATGAATCACATTTCATCATTCATCAAGTTTATCATAACCATATCACGAATGCATTGGCACACATATCAATATACTTAAGCTTACAACCATGTTAACCAAAATAAGCCAATTAGCATGACAAGGTACCAAATCAACCAATAGCTATTACAAGCCAATACATTTGGCCAATCATAATGACACATATAACAAAAAGACCAAGTCCCTATACATGACATACTTCCAAAATACTAAGATCATCAATACCCAAAATGAGAGTTTGATAGTGTGATTTGAATATCCGACGATCTCTGATTCGAGTTAGCTTAGCTACACTATAGAACATGGAAAATAAACGGAGTAAGCTATATAGCTTAGTAAGCTAGTATGCAAGAAATAAACAACATTACCATGCATATAACATTTAAATTTTATAACATAATTAAATGTAAATTTACCATAGTTTCATGATCATAACTCATTCCACTACAAAACTTACCTCATATTCATCGTTTTAAGCATTTAGTAAACATGAGCTTGATGTACATACCTGAATCATCTTGAAATGAATTTACACATAATCTCATCTTTGACATACCCATGAACCATTTCTGAATAACAATGTCGGATACTCGAGAAATTTACACACTAAGTGCCACATATGTAGCCAAAGCTACCTAAGTCTCATATCACATAATCGCTCGCTATCGAGCTATCGACGGGCCTATTTATACAAGCTGTCAATCAAGACATAGCTGCACGGTGCTGCTCACACAAGCTATCAAGTATCCGCAACATATAATCACATAACACATAATAACCCTAGTGACATGTCACTTGTATCCTAATCTATTCTTAAGGTTTAACGGGATTTCTCACTTGCCGAATCGTCGTCGAACTTGTTCGTAGAATTATATTCATTCACATAATCAAACATACAATTCATGCAATATTAAAGCATATAAGTACAATTATTCTAAAGCTTTTTTTAACATATTAACTTACCTAGGTACAAAATGGCTAATAGTTAGATTTAATCCACAACTTTGTTTTTTCCTTGGTCTAGGTCAGAACCTCGTCTTTCTTGATCTATAATACCACATTTAACTCATTCAATCATCACATTATTCAATTTAATCCCAAAAACACCTTATGGAAAAAATTATATTTTTGCCCTTAACTTTTCAACTTTTTACATTTTAGTCCCTAGGCTCGTAAAATGATTTTCATTCAATTTCATCACACCCAAGCCTAGCCGAACCTATTCCTTGCTCATAACAGCCTATATTTTTCATTTATTCACATTTTTACACACATTTTATAACTTTTACAAATAGGTCCCTATTTGACATTTTCATCAAAAATCACTTGGCAAATGTTGTTTATCTAACACCAAACATGTATTTTCTAGTATTAAACATCAAAATACACAAATATTTAACATGGGTAAAATTTTAGACTTTGATTTTCATTCAAAGTAGTCTTGAAATAGCTAGATTAGATTGAGACAACTTAAAAAACATAAAAATCATTAAAAACGAGATAAAGACAGACTTACATTCGAGCTTGGAAGCTTGGCCAAAACCCTAGCTATAGAGACTCTTCAATTTTTGGCACAAGGAGGATGAAATTGAGAAGATGATATCTTTTATTTTTTTTATTTTTTCTTTATTAACCAAATGACTAAAATGCCCTTAAGGCCAAACTTTAAAATTTCACCTAACCATGTCCATTTTTGTCCAAATTAAAGTATAATGGTCTAATTACCATTTGATGACCTCCAATTTAAAATTTCATAGCTATTAGACACCTCTAACTTCTAGAACAGATATTTTGCACCTATTGCAATTTAGTCCTGTTAGTCAAATTGGACACTCAATCGATAAAATTTCTTAACGAAATTTTCACACAATCATTCGATCATACTGTAGACCTTAAAGAAATAATAAAATTAACATTTCTACTTCGGATTTATGGCCCCAAAACTACTGTTCTGATTTGACCCTAAAATGGGTTGTTATAACTGTGTCCCTAGCCCGTGTGACACTAATTCACAAATAGTGAGTTACATAGCCTGACACACAGCTATGTGGGCCACACGACCTACCACATGCCCTAGCACACGACTGTGTGGCATCGACTGCCATGTTTTTTAGCATTCAAAATTTGTAAAAAATCGTGTTTTCATTACACATTTGGTATAGTTTCGATGTAAGAGCAACGCAGAAGAATCCTGGAACCTAAAATGACCATTCAATAATCAATAAAACTACTTAATCAAAAAAAATCGCACAATTTAGCACCTAACTAACTATATCAAAATCCTCGATGCAAAACCTCCAACGAAACTAACGCTTACTGATGAATCAATGGCAATTAGTTGAATTCACGCGCTGGAGATCATTACATTTGATATCTACGTCTAAAAAAATTGAACAAATGATTAACAAAAACTTCAAGCAAATCAATCAAAAACCAACTTCGACAGAAACAATGAAGTTGAAAAACAATGAAATGCACACATACCCGACCACATAGCAACAAAAATTTAATAGAAACTTTAGCGATTGTGAAAACCAAAAAGAAAAGAAAGAAAAGAATAAGAGAAAAAGAACGAACGGAAGAAGGAAATGAAAGAAAACAATTTAATTTTACAAGAAAAACAATTAAACTAATTCTACAGAGTAGCAAAACAAAAAAAAAACATATCCCCACTTCACTCACACAAAGACTCAAAGACTAGACCAAAGAGTAGCAGATACTTAACCATCGAATCAGCAAGCTCATTCTTGACATAGACTAACATAGAATTAAACTTAAGTCAACCATTCAAGGATAAGGGTTAAGTCAAACAAAATAACAAAATTTTCAAATGTGATATTTGAACCCTTAACCTCTAACACCCAAATAGAGCACTTAATCACATATACAAAGACTTAATTATATCAAAAATTAACAAACAACACTCAAATTTTTGGGGCGTTACAGATAGACAGGTAGATAAATAGATAGATAGATAGATAGATAGAAAGCCTAAACTATTCATAACACTCCCCTAATCCTTAAAGTGAATAATGTTATGTGCTTAAGTACATTTTAACTCACGTGCTCCAAGTTATTGCAATAATAATGGTACTAAATGAGCTAAGAATTAATCAGCCTTCGATATATATTTTTATTACCAATTAACATAATAGAAAAATATAAGTGAAGACTTTGTTGAGGCAGTAATGAGAGGAGTGCCTAGAGCAGTGCCCACTGTTGTCTAGCACTACTTGACCTCATAACTTTCCATATTTGCATATTGACAATTTTTGTAAACAATATCTTTAGGTTGTAATCTTTGCTAATATTTTGGATGTTTGAAAGCCCTTCCTCTAAAGACCAAAACCTTTTTATAGAAACATAGCTTGAAGATTGGTTTTAACAGGATCAAACAAATCGACTTTCTTATTTTAAGGAGATTAGATCAGATAGGATAACTTGATAACATATCCTAAAGATTTGAAGAATTATCTAAACTTATTGAAGATATTCTTTGTGCTGATTATCTTGTTATTCTGATGGGAAGATTTATTGTAATTGATCTAGTATGTTAGTAAATCAAAAGTAGTTTAAATACTTGAGATTTGTATAGGTTTTATACTAAGAGTTTAAGCACTTATTTGTTTAGAAAGGAACTTGAAATTGAGAGTGCATTGAGTTTGAAAACAAGTGAATCACTTGGTTTTCAGCCTAAGTTTTCTGGAGGAAATTTAGAGAAGAGAGATCTAGATATTAGGTGTAAAAATGAGGTTACTAAATTGGTGAGTGTTAGAACTTGGACCACTTGTTGTATAATGTATAAAGATAGTGAATTGTCTCTTTAGGATAAAACCAAACTGCATAATCATATTATTGTGTTCATCTTTGGCACTACTTCTAATACTGTCCAAACATTTTTACAAATCTCGTTCCTAGTCTTCTCAAACTTAATTATAATATGACCTACTTAAATTCAAATCAATAATCATAATCGAATTTAAATTTAATCAAATTTTCTTTAACTTAAAAAATCTTAAAAATAATACATATGTACCTAGAGTTAAAAAAAATATTGCATGTTTCAATTTCATTATTATATTTTTGGTGAAATATTATATTTATATTTTATTATTTTGGTTAGGTATGATTTTTTTTTTAAATTCTTGTTTTAGTTAAGAAACTCTATAACACATATTTTAAACCATGTAAACACCACCAATATTATTAAATGCAATTAAAAATCAATATATCTCCAGAATGCATACTAATTAAAGTAGGGCTCTGGTTTGATAATCACGCCAAAGACTTCTTTTGACAAAGTCTAATTTCTTTACATATCTTAATGAATTCCCGGAATCCAATGGGCTATACACAAAACTGGACAAGTTGTTAATGAACCAGAGATTAAAAGATAAGCTTAAGTCAATAAATTCGAAATTTAATTGAGAGATGGAGAGTAGTTAGACAACTAAACATTATTTTATGTATGTAATTCAATCATTAGCTTTTTCTTCGTAGTTGCTGGTAATCCTCAATGACTCTTCTCTTAAAAGGCAACGCACTAAATATTGTTAATAAAATTATCGATTAGTACAGTATTATAACTATTTTTTTTTTAAAAAATTTGTCATAAATTTAATTAAGTAAATATAAAAAGAAAGAAACATAAATTAATAATTAAAAATATTTGATATACTTAAAAAAATTTAAATATGCTATTCTATAATAAAAAATAATATATATAATATCAAACACACACAAATTAAAATGAATAAAATGCACTTAAATAAATATATTTATGTTTAAAGTTTATAATTATATATATTTTAATTTACATTCTCTTAAAAATACACTATACTTTACAACATCAGCCCACACTTATTAATATCTATAATAATGCTTTAAATTTAACAAAATAATAAAATCACAAAAGTTCCTTTTTCTTATTTATTTATTCTCCCTCTTTCTCCCCACGTTGCTAAGAACAAAAAGAAAAAGGCCAAATACCTACAAGAATCTAAAGTACTTTAATATGTGTGATGTGATCAATATAATCATATAATATTATTTCAGACCCATTTGCGTGTGGAATGCGCGTGCCAGAGTTTTATTATTATTATATAAATGTGAAGCTAAGTTCTAATCTCTACACCACTTTCCCTTGTTTGTGTCTGTCAATAATTATTACATAAAACATATCCCATCTCCCAATTAGTCAAATATTTGATAATGTCGATACATGTGGATGTTTACGAGACCCAAAACAATGAATTCCAATCCATTTTTTTTATTAAAAACGTATTCGATTACTACTTTAACAGTGATAGTTGGATTAGGGTAGATTTGGATTGAGAGTTACATTAATTTCGATTTAAAAATTATATTTCGTTCACTTTCCAAAAAAAAAATTTAATTTTTAAATAAATAAATAATTAATATTTAATTATTTGAAAAAAAATATTATGCAAACTATGAAAATTGAAATATTACCAAATAAATCAAATAATTAAAAGTATATTGTCACGAAGAAAACAACCAATATCTAAACATATCTAACTTGACGTAAAATGGATTATTAGCATATAAAGAATTATATAAATTTCTATCTTTGAACGTAAGTAATATAAATTTATACAAACATGATAGGATATCTAATTTTTTGTTTAAGTTAAATCATTGTTCATACATTACATGAACAAACAAGTTATTATCAAAACCAAATCACGATAATAAACTAAATAAAATGTAATATAACATAAAAAAATAATAAAAACATGGTTCAAACGTGCCAAAACTTATAAATGTATATACAACTTTATTAAGGTAAAAATTATAATATTAAATTATATTTTTAACCAAAAAAAAAATAGCTCAAATAGAATGCAAATATATAAAAAAATGTAATGAACTAAATAGCTTTTTTCAATCCATGTAATGACAATACTTAGTTGTTTTAACTCAAAAGACATTGTATATATGGCAGAAATTTAAAGCTTTCCAAATTCAAATTCTGCACTTTCTTTCAATGGGATAACTTTAATAGTATAGATTAGTATTATTCACTCGTTTATCTGGTTCTTTTTAATCCTTCTATAAATATTTAGTTAAATATTAGTAAAATTTAATTGAAAGTTTACTTAATTAATAATTATTTTAAAGTTTTATTTATAATTGTTATATTGAAATTGAAATTAAAATTAAAATCCTATATTTGTTAATTATAAAGCTTATGTTTATTATAATTATTTAAGATTACATGTAAATTTTAAATTAATCCAAAAGCTTTTTTTTCTCTTCTCTCTTTGGTTGAGTATGTATTTTAAAAATAAAAATCTATTGGATGGAATAAGGATCTTAAATCAACTCGCACCAAATAGTTAAATCGACATCTAACCCTTTTAATACTGTACAGGTACTTGTTAGTTGATGAACAGTCTATATATATACATTGGTGAAGTTTATATATAAGTTTACATACACCGAAAAATTCCTTGAACTCCTTAACAATGGGCCTTCAGTTATTGCTACTGCAAACTTAGCTAGTATGATCCATAAAATTCAGACTGATGAATCAGAATTTGAATGGATTTTAGACACTAGAGCCACCATTCACTTTTTTTTTTTTAAATACTCTAGGACTTTCATTAATAATCAGGTCTGGCTAACTGTTCATACACCAACTTCAAAACAAATTAAAGTAACCTAACTTTCCTTTAAAAAAAATAAAAACCAAATGAACTACTCTTACTAAGCCCAAAAAACAACAAAAAAAACTAAAGGCCGACTAAGCCCCATCTTCGATACCTCTAATGCCCAGCTTAATCAGACGAGTCTCTTTACCTCCCTCAATCAATCAAGAAAATCAGAAACCCAAGACTTTCCATAGTGAACTTTTCCACTGCCAGAACAATTCTCGAACCTTCAACATTTCTATGTCAAATCCAAGCTTCTATCATCCTTTTCCACTGCCGCTTTTGTTGATTCAAATGCTCGTCCTTCCAGGTAAGCCAACTCCTTTCGATTCAAACCCTCCCTAGAAATCGCATGTGTAACTCCATTTCTATTTCTCGATATTTTATTGAAGCAGCATTTGTTACACATCTTGCTTAAAGATTTTATATCTGCATTATAAGGGTTTATGACTGATCTGTCTTCTTCTTCGCTTTGGATCTTTTAAATAACATTGAGGGCGTCGCCTTCGATTACTACCTGTCAGTACCCGAACTTCAACCCTGCCTGAACTGCCTGCAAACAAGCCATCGCCTCAGCCGCGAATGAGGTTGGAGAGTGCATGTTGACCACTGTCATGGACCCCAGAACAACCCCTTCTGAATCCTTACACACAATATCGGTACATGATATGTTTGATTGTTTCTCAAAGGCAGCATCAAAATTTATTTTAACCTCAAACAAGTCTGGTGGTCGCCATCATTCCTCCTCAATCCTCTGCCAAGGTATTCTGCTATTTACCTTATCCCAACCACTAAGATATGCCTTAATAAACTGTACCATTTCTAACATTGACTGATGAATCCCGTCGTGCAATGCCTTATTCCGTCCCGTCCATATGGCCCCAGATGTTGTAGAAAATAATCTTTTCTGATGGTGTGAGCTTCTGGTAAGCATTTCCCCTATCCACTGCTGAAATCTTTCTCCCACTACCCCTGAACTCCTTGAAATCCTAGCTCACCCCAAATCTCTTTAACTGCGAGCCAGTCTTTATTTGAGTTGCACACCCAAAAGTGTGCTTCAGCGTCTCTGCCCCACTTCTACACCATTGACACACATTTGAGTTGCACACCCATATAAATTGCAGGTTACTAAAAGTCGAAATAAAATTGTTGTAAACTCTCGAGTTTGTAATTTTGATTTTCAAGTCTGTATGCCATTGGTTGTTTTAGAAGAACTTTATTTGTAATTTCATTAGTATCGTCATCTAGACTAGAGTTCTCTTTCAGCTGCCTTCTATATCCGCTCCTCACAGTATACTCTCCTGTTGCCTTCCCACTCCGTACCCTACAACCCTCTCGTGAATGTCTCGCCAAAGGAATTTGCAAAATAGCTTCTGCCTCATCCCTTGTAAACAAAGAGGTAACAAGTTCCTCCTTCCATTCTCTCGAATTTGATTCAATTAGCTCAACTACCTTATCTATATTGTGATCCCTAACTAACTCCTGAATTTTCTTTTCAACCTATGGATCCAAGCATCCTGCCAGATGGATATACGATCAGCTCTACCCATTCTCCAAGCCATTCCTTCCTGCAACAGTTTCTTCGTCGCCCATACGCTGCTCCAGGAATTAAAAGGGTAATTGCCTAACTCTAACTGCATGAAATCAACATTCAGAAAATATATAGCTTTCAAAAGTTCTATCTAATAATGAATCTGGATAATTCATTAAACACTAGCCTTATTTTGCAAGAAGGGCCAACTTAAACTTGGACAAATTTTAAACCCCATCCCACATTCTCTTTTAGTTCGCATAATTTATTCCAATTACACCAATGAATCCCTTTTCTCCTTTTTTGCTTCTGCCACCAAAATCGACTTATAACCGGTTCCATGTCATGACATAAAGAATTTGATAATAAGAAGCAGGACATAGCATAAGTCAAAATTGATTGCAATACACTCTCAATAAAAACTTCATTCTCTCATTGAGAAAGTGTTTTAACACACCAGTTGTTAATTCGTTCTACAATCTTATCTTTCAATCCTTTAAAGGTCCTTCATTTCTGCCTCTCACAACATTTGGGAGCCCTAAGTTTTTTTTTCTGAATCCATTAGTAATTGAGCTACCAAATCTTTTGCCTGTGCGGAACTATTTGAGCTAAAAAAATAGTGTTAATTTCTCTAAGTTGATACTTTGCCCTGAATATTTTGAATACTTTTGCAAAATTCTTTTCATCTCATTTGCTCCCATTTTTGTAGCTTCATAAAATAGAATGCAGTCATCCGCAAAAAGTAGATGAGTAATCTTAGGACCCTTTCTACACACCTTTACACCTTTTATTCTTCCCTCCTTTTTCATCATCCACGTCAATGTCGACAGCCACTATCCACAAATAGGGTATAGATAAAGATTTATTCGATCCCCTTGTTTAAGGCCTCTTGTCAGCTTGAATTTTTCACCCATCTCTCCATTAAAACATACTGTGTACAACATTGAAAAAATACACTTCATAATCAAATCCACCCACTCCATCTTAAAACTTATCTTCAGTGTCATCCCACACAAGAAATCCCACTTAACCCTATCACAAGCCTTATTCATGTCTAATTTGAGTGCAAAAGATCCATTCTTCCCAATTCTCTTCTGTTTTAAAGTATGCAAAATTTCATAGGCCAACAACATATTATTTGTTATCATTCTTTCTGGAATAAAAACACTCTGTGCTTCATCAATACAACTTTCAAATACATGTCAGAAGCGATTAGCCATGGTTTTTAAAATAATTTTATAGAGAATCGAACATAGGCTAATAAGGCCTAAAATCTTTTGAACTATTTGGCTTAGAAATTTTCGAAATTAAAAAAATAAGAGTAGAATTAATGGCTTCCAAAGGATTACCTCCATTTAGAACACTGAGGTAGTACTCACCTACATCTTTACCCACAATATGCCAAAATGTTTGAAAGAAAACTGTTGGATATCCATTATCCCCAGCAACCTTTAGTGGAGTAGTCTCTTTCAAAGCTATTTGGATCTCAAATTTATAAACCTCTCTCAATTCCCAATTCATATCTTCTATAATACAACTATTCACTCCTTCCAAGCCACTCTCAAACCTCTTTCGCCCTCCTGATTTGAATAAATTGGAAAAGCACTCATTTACAACCCCTGCCATCTTATTTTTATCTATAGTAACTGAATTATCCATCCTTATAAGTTCTTTAATATGATTAATTCGACGCCTTTAGGATGCAAATCGGTGGAATAAAGTCGTATTACGATATCCCAACTTTAATCAGTTAGCCCTTAACCTTTCCTCTTAATGTAACTCTTCTTTATCTAACTTCATATTAAGTTCCAATTTCAAACAAATCAAGTCACCTATTACCTCATTCGTGCAATTCTTTTCATTCAGCTCAATCACCATCCTTTCCAGCCCTCTTTCTCCTTCCATTCTTATAACCCTTCAATCGATTAGCCCACCTTTGGAGGCCCTTCCCTAGAAGCGCAAGTCGATTAGCATATTCTCGTAACTATTTTCCCACAATCGGTGAAATTCCTCCTTACAAAAGGCCTCTAACAACCACCACTATTCGAACTTGAAACTCTAGAATTTTGGCAATACCTTAACATGATCTGTATCCAATAACATAGGGCAATGATCTGAGAAAGAATGTCCCAAATTTTTTACTCTATAATTCGGTAAAAGAGTCCACCAGTCTATGTTTGCAATATATCAATCTAGACGTTCCTTGTTATTATTCTTCGTAAAATTCTTTCTTTCTCAAGTAAACCATGGACCTACAAACCCCAAATCCTTTAATTGGCATTGTTTCAAAGTTTCTTTAAATGCTTTCATTCTCTCTCTTTCCCTTGTAGCCCCCTTTCTTCTCAAAAGAATATAAGATTTCATTAAAATCTCCCTAACCAACCATGACATGCTCTAATCTTTCCCTAAAGCCTTTAATAAGTTCCAAGTCTCCTTTAGACGACCATCAAGAGAACCATAAAACCCATAACCATCCACTTCTTATTCGCACCCTTATTAACTTCCACATTAATATGGTTAGCCAAGAAACTCCTCAACAATACATTGTTCCTTCCTTCCACCCTATGCTTAACCCACCATCTGTACCTTCAACTAGTACATTAATTACATTGTGAAAACCACACTGATATACGTTCCATCCTTTTAGAATTCAATTTATTCTATATTAAGAAGACCACTTGGGGATGATTAGCTTTCAGCATATGATGAAATCTTCTACAAGCTTGAGGACTCCCTAACCCCCAGACATTCCAACTAAAGATTTTCATTGCTGTCGATCAGCCTGCCCCATGGTGGTTGCCAATCTTTTCTGTTGACTAATGGATCCCTAATCCACCCTATAATCCATGAACTCTGAATTCTTAGCCTCTCTTGAGATCTTCGATAAAAACCTCGACCTCTTCTTTCCATCTGCTATCGACATATCCTTTACCTTTTGTATCCATTGTCTCCCTTCAGATCTTTCCTAATACCTCTCATTCACTCATTTATTCCTTTTTGACTTTCTTTCCAAATTAATCCCTAAAATAGGATTCACCTGTTATGCCCCTTAGAATTGTGGAAACCTTTAATCCCCATCCTTTACTCCTCTCCCAAATCTTTCCCACCTACCCTGCTTCCAAAAGTACTACTCCGATCATCTTCCTTATCGCCCTTAATGATAGATTCCATCTAAATTTTAGATCTTGATTTTCTTTCGCTACCCTAATAGGGTAAAAATTATCCCCATGCCCAAGGTGTTCATATAGGAAGCAAAAAAGGGTCAATTTTTCGTACTAAAATTTAGCATAGAATTGCTTACCCGTCGATGTTGTCAATTTTTCCTCCTCTTCAATGGAACTCTAACATTCAATAAAACCATCTGTAACATCCTGAAATAGGGCCTAATCGGAATAATAATTTCGGGACCACAAATTCGATGTTAAAATATTTGTTTTATAATTATTATGAGTTTTAGGATATGAAAATAAGCATGTGTTAAAGTTTTATAAAGAAATTTTAAGTATAAGGTGTCCAATAAGAAATTAGGGACCAAATTGAATAAATTATAAAACTTGGGTTTTAGAAGCAATTAGCATGAAATTGTTATAGATTATTAATTAGGCCTTAAATAGCAATTTACTCAATTTTTAAATTTTTATACAAAAATAAGTATGCATGAAAAATTTTGAAAGGTTAGTGAGGAAGAACATTTTGGTCATTTAATAATAAAATTAATAAAAAGGGAAAAAGGAAGCAAAATTCAGTCATATTCTTTTTCATGGCTGTCGAAATTTGAAGGGTCTCCATAATTAAGATTTTCAATATTTTCAAGCTTAATAGTAAGTGCTTTTTAGCCTCGTTTTTAACGTTATTTGTATTTTTGAGATTTTCGTAATATGCTATCTATTTTTACCCCTATTTCAAATTAGGATTTATGTTAAAAATTTGACTCATACATGAGATGGTTGTTCTTTGATGATTTATGGAGAGTTTTAAAAGTTAGATGCTAGATAAACATCTTTTGGTAAGTGATTTTTCATAAAAACATTAAAAATAGACCTAATCGTAAAAGGCATAAAATGTGGGGTGGAAATGTGAAATAGAAGAAAATATAGGCTAACATAAGCATGAAAAATATTCATCTAGCCTTGGGTATTCAAAAAATTTCATGCATTTCATTATACGAGCTTATGGACTAATTTGTAAAATTGTAAAAAGTTAGATGCAAAATGGTCAATTTATCCTAGGATGAGTTTTAAGCCGGAAATGAACAATGTGAGGTATTAATAATTATTTTTTACTTATATAAACCTCGAGGAACTAATTTCAGAGGTCGGCGTAAAAAATGAAAGGTCTCGAAATAATTGAAATACGAAACCAAAGTAATTACCAGGTAAGTTCGTAACTCGAACTAAACTTTAAATATACTTGAAAATGTATATTCTTAAATGTATGTTAATTTAGATATTAATTGCATGACAATCCATAAAATGTGATAGTGTAAAATGAAAAAGATTACAATTGTCCCGGTTGAATAATAAAGGAAGACTCGATGGGTAAATTCTTTTTACATGACATAAGATCCTGCATATATTGCAGAAAGGGATTTAGCCCGGATGGGTAATTCGATGATCTCAGTATAATAAAGATCTAACCCAAACGGGTGTTTCTTAAGTAATCGAACCTCTCGATGAATATATGTGCATTGTGGATTTAGCTCGGATGGGTAATGCGATTAAGGACTAAAATTAGCTTGGAGTGGTATTTTAGATTTAAGCGTATTGGAGTAATTGTCGTTGTAAGAGATTTAACCTGAAATAGTAATCCCGACGATACTCTTTGAATTTATGTTATGAGGGATTTAACCTAGATTAGTAATTTCGCCGTAAGAGTGAGGTTCATAGGAGTGTATATTTAAAATGGTAATTAGCATTAGTTGACGGTTAATGGGATATTAATTGAGATTTTCGAGAAACTCAACGGGACTATAATGAGAAACGATAATTAAAATGTTTGAATTGATGAGCTCATTTAAGATTAATGCTATATTGCTTGAGAGAAAACTAACTTGATGATTAAGTATATGTGATAGGAGATTTATACTATACTTTCTTGTTACCCGAACTTACTAAGCATGTTAATGCTTACCCCCTCTTTTTTCGGTTTTCCAAAGCTCGTGAACTTGTGAAGATTGGAAGACGATTGAAGTATTGTCAATATTATCATCTTATCTTGCCTTGGTATATAGATTCCTTTGCTTTATTTCAATGGCATGTATAGATATTTGGTTATTTTGTTATGTATCATTAGTTAGCAAATGTAAGAGCTTGAATGATATACCTATTCATTTTGTAGATGGCAATAAAACATGCCTCATTTTGATGTAGGTTGTAACTTACTAATTGTACATGTTGGTGTTTAAATGTTTATGAGATTGTTAAATGTGGTATATCATGAATGGACATGTGAAATGTGGTCAAATCACTTGGAGATTGTACCCAATGGAGGCGAGTACTAGGTCAATCTTAACCTAAACAAGTATAGATCTAATTAATACTTTAAATCAATTATAGTACGAGAGTAAAATAAAAAGTATTTTTAGGGTTTGTAAAGTAATAAAATAAAATATCATAAAAAGAAATTAAAATTGCTAAAGATAGAGATAAGTAAATCAAATATGAGGATCTTTCGATCTTCTGATCTTCCACTAACATAGCAAGTCAGCAAGAACTATTTATTTTCCAATCTCATAGTCCTAACTGGTTTAGGGTAAAGGTGTTCATTAATGGGCAATGTAAATTGTCTTAATTTCCATCTTGATGACTTCCCAAGGTTGTCAGGCTTAGGATTTGTTTCACGTTCTTCCTTTTTCAAACAGTTGATCCGTTAAGTAACCTTACAAAATAATTAAAAGATCATGCCACCACTTGCTAATTCTCTATAGAAGGATTAGTTCTTTATGGCTTTAATAAACAACATGGAAATAATGAAATAATTAATTACAGGGAATGGATTGAAATAGAGAGTTTAAGAAAGTTTGCTTGATATTGATGAATAATGTGAATCCAAGGGATTTGATCTCCTTTACAATTAAATCTCTTTAAGAAAACAAATAACTAAAATTATAGAAACATAAAGAAAGCAAGCAAACAAAACATTAAACCTGAAGAGAGAATCTAAGCTAATGAGGTGTTTCCATAATGTGTGCCAAATGAGCCTATTTATAGCCTTTAGGTAGATGTCGTCTTTAACCCTAGGTCAGTTGACGTTCTCGAGCTTTAAGTTTGATTGTACAGACCAAAACGCCCTGTTTTGTGTTTTATTCTTGTTACAAAGTCGATGTTGCGACACACTAGGACCTGTGTCTCGTCATTGCAGCCAGTCTACCCCTCTATAGTTGTCTTCAGGGGTACGTCGCTACACCTTTAGCTTGTGTAGTGACATTAAAGGTTAGTATCTCACTTTCTCTATTATGCTCTTTATGTTGCAACATAGGATCTCCTATGTTGCGATATAGCGTCCAATATTGACTCGAAATGTCTTTTAATGATCTCCTGCACACTCACAAAATGCGTTAGCTCTCCCTTAGGCCTCATTCGACCCTTAAAGTTATTAAAAGACTCAATATGCACATTTTATTGAATGCAAATAAAAATAAAGAAATTTAATTAAAACATAACGAAAATGTTTGTATTTAAGCTTCTTAAATGTGAAAACTGGTTTAATTTGCTACACCAAATTATAGCGAATCAAACTCCCTTACAGTTAAGTCATTACTTATCCTCAAGCAACATAAACAAAAATGAAAAATAAAAAATAAAAATGACGACCCTTGAACAAGTATGGTACAAGTATTAATTTCAGAGCATATGACTTAAGCATTTTATGCTAACTAATAATTTCATCATGATGAGTAGTTAACTTAAGATTTTTTTATCACAAACATCTAAGATTAGTACGTTACAAAATATACAAGTATTAAAGTTCTCACCTATAGGAATCCATCAACAAATCATACAAGTAATTTGATTATCCGAGTATAATTAAAATAGTCATTTTGTGAATATTTCATCTGATGTTCATTCATGTATAAGGATACTTAGGTCACATAGGGCTTTTTTGCTTGTAATGTTATGAGGCTTAGATAGGTATGGAATTCAAAAACAGTAATCATTAAAAGGTTACAAACACGAAAATAGTTTGGCAAATTGTATTGATCTCTATTCTTCCCCCTCAGTGACTCTTACCCGTTCACCATTTTATTTCTCCTTCTCTAACCTTCCTTGTACCTCCATCTATAGGAAGTCATAGCTTGACATAGTAATTATGGCTAGTCTTACGAGTTTTTGTGCACTAATGAATGAGTGTTTCTTTCTTTTGTGACTTTGTGAAGTTAAGCACACTACCCTCAATGTCGCGACACAAGACCTAATGTGTTGTGACATCGCCTTTGTACGAGAAATTAATATGAGTCAAGCGAATTTTGGTCTACACAATCCAACTTTAAGCTCGGGAACATCAACTGACCTATGGTTAAGGACAACGACCATTCTCTATAAATAGGTCCAACTAACACATGTTATGGAAACTTTTTTCTATTATATAATCTCTCTAGTTTTAGTTTTTTATTTTTCTTTTCTTTTACGTTTTAGATTTTGTTTCCTTTTCTTGTTATTTACTTTCGGGAAAAATCAGATTCTGAAATTTTTCTCAAACTTTGTAAGGATTTTGTGCTTAAATTCAATACAATTAGGCTTCTTCTAAACTTTATTCTTGAAATCGTTTTTTATGTTTATTCTTTTATTCAAGTTTATGTTGTTTATTAGATCCATGAGGAACTAATCCTCTTGTGGGGGATTAGTGAGTGAAGCATGGTGAATTAACTGTTTTGTAAGAATTTCTTAACAGATCAGTTGTTCTAGAAAGGAAGAGTATAAACCTTAGGCTTGACAACCCTAGGAAGTCATTAAGGTGAGAATTAATCCAAAATTAGTATAGCCTATTCATGAATATCTTAGCCTTGAATCGGTCTGAACTGTAAAGTCAGAAGATAAGTAGTTCTTGCCGACTTAGTATTTCAGTGGACGTATCGAAAGATCCTGTTGGGTATTGACTAGTTAATTGAACAAGAGAACCCAAGATGACAGTTGATTAAGATTCCTAAACTAAGCTAATCACCCATGCCCATATTTGATATATATTTCCTTATTTAATTTCTTGCTATTCATTCATGTTCTTTTTTATTCTTAGTATAGTTTATCAAAAACTCTACTTTTAATTTTTTGTACTATAAACTAATTAGAGTATTAATTAAATCAATTTATGTTTAAGTAAAAATTAATTTAGTGCTCGCCTCCCTTGGGTATAATCCTCGGGGTACTCACCCGTTCTGTTATAACTATATTACATCTCGACCCGTATACTTGTGGATACCATTTTTCCACATCTTTTGTGTAAGATTTCTACTTTAGACGTTATGTCTAGAGGCAGTCAGCTTGATGACCCATGTAACAACCAAATTTTTAATAGTGTCGGAAACAGTGATTCAAAATCACTAAATTCGACAAGTGAGTTCAAAAATTTTATTAATTATTATTTATGAGTAAAGTGTGATTTTTGAAATATTTTTTAATTGGTGATTTATGTTTTAAAAGGAGTTATTAGGTAAAAAATGATTTTGAAAACGAGGACTCGAGACCTCGATTTCATAAGTCGAGCTGTAAATATTTTTATAAATATTTACGGAGTGTAATTGAGTTAGTATTAAAGTTTCATCAGTAAATTTTAACGTTTTAATAGTTTTAAAAATGATTAAATTGAAAAAGATGCAAAATTAGCTCATTAAAGAAATAATGATTAAATAGTCCAAATAGTATATAAAAGGGACTTAAAGAGTAATTAGGCCTAAGTGGGGTGGTTAGGGCGGCATAGGTATAGAAAAATGACAAAAATGATTTAATAAAAAAGGGAAAAATTGAAAATAATGAAATTTTAAATATCAAATTGAAAAACCTACAAGTTTCTAAACGTTTTCTTCATCAAATTTTCATATTTTAGCTTTATGCAAGTTTAATTCTTACATTTTTCTTGAAATTTTTGTGTTTTTAAGACTTTTACAATTAGGTCTCATTTATTTCATTAGTTTTTGATTTCATGAATAATTTTGGAAGTTAGAATTGATGAGTGCTAAATGTTTATGATGAATTAACATGGATTTGAATCTTTAATTTTGTTATATGATGATTTTATGAAATTTCAATAGAAATTGATTTTAGGACCTAATTATGAAAAAATTTAAATCTTAGGGTTTAACATTAAATTCTATTTGTAAAAGACTATGAAATAGTTTAGAATATTTAGATAAATTGCAAATAGAGAAAAATTAGCTTATTTGATAGGCTAATTGATAGGGACTAAATTATAAAATTGTAAAATTTGGGGTAATTGTGTAATTTCAAAAATTAAAGGGTATAAAATTGTGAAGTGAATTGAAATTGAACTATATGTGCTAATAAACAAGGAATTTTATATATTTTACATTAAGAGTTCAAAGATAAACAAGAAAAAGGAAAATTAGCCGAATAGTTTTCAAACTAATACAAATTTCATAATTTAGCCCAAGTAAGTTCATATGGTTTAAGTTTAATAATTATATTAAAATGATAAATGATATTATGTATTTAGTATATTGTTGAATTATGAATTTGAAGTGAATATCTCGTTTAAACGAAACGCGAGATTGAGTACAATCATTGTGTGACAAAAGAAACTAAAAGAAGAATTGACAGCAAAATTAACAAAGTAAACTGAGGTTCAACATTTGTTGTGAACTCTCGTGTTTGCTTTTTGTTTAGCTCTCATGAGCTTCAGTCAACTCATATGAGTTTCAGTTTAACTCTTTTGGGTTTTAGTTCAGCTTTTTTGAACTTCAGTTTAACCTTTATGGGTTTCCGTTCAGCTCTTATGAGCTTTTGTTTAACCCTTACGGGTTTCTGTTTAGTACCTATGTGCTTTTGGCTTCTGTTTACAATGTATTTAAATCCGTAAGACATTTTTTGGTTTGATAAGGATTATTAAGTGCCACGTGGAATTAATGTAAAAGAATTTAAGTTATTATTAATATTGAGCTCAAATAAGTGAATTCATCAATTGAGTTGTGATTGGCAGGAAATGTATATGAAATGAATTTTTTAAATGAATTATTATAGTATGTTCGGTAAGATTTATGTTAAAGCTAACGAACTTACTAAGCTTCATTAAGCTTACTTGTGTTTTTTAATTTTCTTTATAGATTTTCAAGAAGTTGAAAGATCAGATCAACACATCGGATTACACTATCCAGTTGTTGCGGTAGATTTTATTATATACTTTATAGTTTATATGGCATGTATAGGGTTGGATTGAAAAAGAACTAAATTGAAGTATGGTTGTGAATGATATTTATACATATATATTTGTATGCAAGTAATTAGTAGTAGATTTTGGTAAATTAATGATATGAGTCATATTGGTAAGTTAAGTAAATGAGTTTTGTAATGTTATGTTATGTTTAAAACTTGATTTTTGGCTTGTGTTGACTGCTTGATTTGGGGTTATTTAATGTATTATAATGTGGTGTATAGGTTGATATAAAAAAGGGTGAGAAAGTTGGCCTTAAAATGATCTATTTTCGTTTTACACGAGCAGAGACACGGGCGTGTGTATCAATCGTGTATGACACACGGCCTGGTATATGTGTGTGTATTCTGGCCGTGTGTCCCCTATACCTTCAAATTTTAAAACAGAATGCCCAAATTTTTACACATGACCTAGCACATGGGTGTGTGATTGGCCATGTGACCCAAGTCAGTAAGCATCCTAATTTGGACACGGGTTGGGACATGGTCTTGTGCCTCACATCAAATGCACACACGGCCTGAACACACAGGCGTGTGTTCCTTGTTCCTAAGAAAAATTTTAAGATTTTTGAGAAAATTTTCATGAGTATCCGGTTTAATATCGATTCATTTTTAAGGTGTATATTGGGCCTCGAGGGCTCATCTAAGAGAGAATATGAGTGTTATATAATTGAATCTTGATAAGTATAATAAAAGTTATGAAATGTCCATATTTAATTCGTAAAGTCCGGTAATGATCCGTAAACTTGTTCCGGCGACAGATAAGGGTTAAGGGTGTTACAATCTTAAGAAGTCATTTTGGTAGGAATTAATTTAGTGCCCGCCTCCCTTAGGTATGATCCTCAGAGTACTCACCTACTTCGTTGTAATTATATTACAACATGACCCGTATATTTATTGATACCGTCTATTTAACATATTTTATGTAGGATTTCTATTATGGACGTTAATATATTCGGAGGCAGTCAAAAACACTACATAGTAATCAATTAATCACACATCCACTAGCTAATCCCTGGAAGAGGATTAGTTCCTAGTAGATCTCATAAACACAATAAAATTGACAAATAATATATGCATAAATAATTTATCAAGAGTAAGGTTTAGAGAATCTTAAATTGTGTTGATTTATGTAAACGCAGAATCCACAAGATTTGGTTTGAATCTATAAATCAGCTTATTTGAATAATACGAATAATAAGTACTAAAATAAACCTAAAACCTAAATGAAGGAAAAACTGAAAACTAAAAGTTCTAAAAAAACTTAAAATATTGAAAGTTGTCCTTTAACAAGTGTTTAGGAGCCTGTTTATAAAGTTAGGGTTGCCATTGTCCTCAACCCTAGGCCAGTTGAAACTCTCGTGTTTAACTTTTGATTGTGCATACCAAAACGCCTTGGCACGTAATTATTTTTTATATAAGGCTGATCTCGGGACACCCTAGTGTCTGTGTCGTGACATCCAAGGCAGTATGCTCAAGTTCAAGGTAGCTTTAGCGGTGTGTTGTGACATCTCATGGTTGTGTCACAACACCAAAGGTAGTATGACAATTTTTACTTCCTGGTCCCTATGCTGTGTCCTTGCATTCCCTGTGTTGCAACACAACGACCAATATTGAGTTCTTATGCCATTGTATGGTTTTCTGTACACTAACTAAATATGTTAGTTCACCCCTAAGGTCAATAAAAGACTCAAAAACACTTTTTTATTGGATTTAAACTAAAATATAAAAAAATAACTAAAATATAATAAAAGTATTTGTATTCAAGCTCTTTTAGTGTAAAAACTAGTTTAATTTGCTACTCTAATTTACGACAGCTTAGCTGGCCATAGACGTCGCTTGACATACACTCTTTTCTCGTTGGAAACCTACAGTTTGTGATTCTCTGGGTCTTTTCAACCCAACATTGGACACCGTGCCGAAAGCTAGGTGCTTGCTCCTTTCCCTATTCCTGACCTTATTTCTTTCTTGAATGATTGCTTGTATTTTTTGGGGGCAGACAATAGTATCCTTAATTCCTCATTCAAACCTAAGGTATAGTCTTTCTTTGTCTAACACCAAATCTTTAGTGTACTTGCTTCACCTGATAAACTCCTTCTCATAATCAAACATTGTCATTTTTCCTTGTTTGAGTTCTATAAAGTCCTTTATTTGTTCAACAAAGAGCCTGCTTACGAACTTTTCCTTGAACTTTTTTAGGAAAAAGTCCTAGTTCCCTTGATCTCTTGTGACTATGGTAGATACAACGGTTCATGATAGATATGCCTCATCCTCCAACAAAGAGATGACACATCTTAAACTTGTAGTTAGGGAACACTGTAGCTCTTCAACTACTCGACAGACTTGAGAAAATCGATTTTTTGCAGCAACTGGATCATCCTCTTTACTACCTTAAAATTCTTTAGCACCCTATTTACGGATGGTCTCCACTAGGTCCCCTCTAGACACTGCTACAATTAGAGCTAGAGGTGCAGGGTACGCTGGCTATGCAACCTCTATTGTCCTCGTCTTCTCTTGTCTCACCGACTTGTCATAGCATCTATAAGATGAGATTGGGGCAGCTTTCATGTAATGTTCAAACTATTGCCCCGTAATGTGCCCCATCATTTCCATTAAGGCATTCCAAGACTCAATTCCTAATACTCCCTTGCTCAAAGATAGCACAAGTCTGCTCACATGTAGAAGAGCATACTTTGTATTTCCTCACCATCATCTCTATCGTTCACAGACATTTTTTCTTTCTCCGCTACAATGTGCATAAATTTAATTAATAATACTATAAAAAATCCAGCCAGATTTAGGTAACCTATATTGTAGGGTTTCTAACTGACGTTGGATTTTAAGAATTGGCTAAATCGAAGCTCTGATACCAACTAAACTTGTAACATCCCATACCCAACCCGATCGTCGAATCTAGGTATGGAACATCACAAGTTGACCAGATTAGAAAAACACCTATAAACTATTCTTTATAGAAAAGACCATTACCCATTTTAGTGAATACCCCCTTTACCATACTGATATTCTCTTAGTTTAAGACCACTTTTATTTGGAAGTACGATTTTAGAATAACAACCTGCCACATTAAAAAGATTTAAAGATACATAGATTACCCTATGGTGGTTGCTTTAATTAACATCAATGAGTTTATAAATAACATCATGCTAATAAGTCTTCCATTCAACATCCGACGTTTTCAAAACAACGTTCAATAAAGATTAAGAATTTCAAAATGGAGGTTTCTAAAGGTTGACCTAACACCCCCCACTAATACATGTAAACCTCGAAAATAAGAAGGCTCACAAATGGTTGCAAATTTGGCAGTATCCCTTGATTACAACGCTTAACCTAAGAACCTGAAAAGAAGAAGAAACTAGGTAAATTCCTAAGAAATTAGTGAGTTTTTGGGAAGAACTGGAATTTCATTTAGTTCACCATAGTTCGCAGATACTTTACTTTGGTCTGTAGATCAACTGGCAGATGATACCGCAATCAAACTCAGACTATTAATGAACAACACTGGTTTCTAAACTAATATATAACAATCATGGGCACATCTGCTCCGCGAGTGTGCCACTTGTGTGGACTACCATTTATGACTAATAAGCTTACTGTTTACATTTTCATGCAACGTGAACCCTTTTCCACGTACCCCTTTCTTGTGCTAGTTTCTGATCCCGATTCTCAAATAACTAATCTTTCTTGTATCTTCATAACCACTTATCTAAGCTATATAACAACATCAACTTCGTATCCTCCTAACTCCCCTCCTTGTATGAACACGTATGCATTCTCCCGTAAGGTCGAATTTTTACCAACCACAGTTTGCATCAAAGTGTCATACTTGAGGCAAAACGTATTATTATGTGTCTTTTTATCATTATATATAACATCACTCCTTTACCTCCTTACACCTATCTGGATACAGAGCTTGTATACTAAGAAAGGAGTACTCATACTTGAGGCAAAACCATACATGCACTGACTCTTTGAATGGGATGTCTTAGAGATGAACATTAGAGACAAATGACTAAGCCACTGATCGGGTTGTATAGAATTTAGAGGTAAACGAATTAACAAAAATACTAGACTCAAGTTACAGTGGAACTCACTAGAGTATTTTATTCAGAGCTTTATCTACTCTACTAGGTCTTTCCCTTTAGTAATGGGACCTTCTCCCGTTTCTTTGGCTAAAACAATAAAACAACTTTTTAATAATAAAAAATTACCAAAAACTTATGATACGGTAAAACAATATAAACATGCAAATGAATTCTGAATAGAAGTTTCCTTCCTACCCAGTATTCAAATAAATTCTACCAATCATTTCTTAAGTTAGTTTCTATCTATCTAATAACGTTTAAAGAAATGTTTAAGAATTTACAAGCAAACCACCAGCACAAAAGTTCTCCTACGTTTTTATAGTTAGCACCCTTGTTAACAAAGAAGAACTCTACTAGTTCCTTCGATAATAACAATGCCTAATGAAGAAGATGAATCAGAAATCTTCTCTCCATTATCATGTTATCCTATTTATAGATATCCCACATCCAAATCTCAATCAAGATTATCTCTAATCATTACTCTTTCTTATACGCTTCCACAAATTAATTATATCCTTCAATGCTCTACAAGCATTCTAATTATTGACATGTTGCCTCCACTAGGATGCCAAGTGACCTAAACGTACCCTACAAGCCATTGTACTTACTTAAGTAACAATACTAATGTCACGCCCCAATTTTTGGGAGTTCTGTGAATGTTGGCATAGGTTTAATTATGTTAGTGGGCCTCTAGAAGGCCCAAGCTTAAGATAGAACCCGACAATTTTAGTTAATTTTTGTTCCATAAGAAAAAGCGGGTGAAATTATGAAATAGGACCTATGTGAAAATGTTTGAAAATGCTATAGGCTAAATTGAAGTGGCCAAATAAATAGGAGTGCAAAATAGGAGGATTTGCATGACAAACCTCCCATTTTACATGAAGTGGCCGGCCATCATGTTGTTGTAGACAATATGTGCACTTGATATCCATAATTTATGGTACAAATTGATAAAAATTGATAATGGGTTAGGTAAATGTTCCATGATGGGCATTTCATGTCTTTTGTATTAAAGAATTAAATGGATGAAATATGAAATTTTATTAAAAGAAAAAGGGGTGAAAAGAACAAAGTTTTGTCCATCTTTGTTCATCATAGCCGAAAGTTAGAGAAGAGAAAGGAGAGAAGAAAGCTCTTGAATATTTGGTCACTTGGGGAAGAAAATTGAAGGTAAGTTCATGGTAGTTTGCTTCTATCTTGATGTTCATGAGTTCTTCCTGATTCTACCTTAACTCTTGAAACATATTTTGGTTTTTGGTTGTGTTGTGAGCATTTGGTCATGAATTAAAATGAAGGAAATGGTTGTTGTTTCATGTTCTTTTGATGAAAACTGGAAGATAGGTGAAGTTGAGCCAAACAAATGAACATGCATGTGCCTTAGATGCTAAAGGGAAAAATCGGCTAACATGTTGTGCTTTAAAATGATGAAATGGAGATTATACTGAAGTAAAATCATAGATATGTGATGATTGATTGGTGATATACATGTTTAAATAACATGCATGCAAGTTATGTGTGAAAGAGTGAATTTGGTAATAAATCTGCTTGGGACAGCAACAGTAATGTGACTTTGGAAAATCACTATAAATTGTGGGAGATGAGCTAGAAGCTAAATAAATTATGTAATTAAAGCTTAATGAGTTTAGTTTCAAATGAAATAAACGAGAATATATTTTGAATTCTGTACAATGAGAAATTTGATTCGTAATGAAGAGTGGTCAGATTAGTCAAATAGTGAAACATGCGAAACTTTGAGAAAAATCTGGTATTGATTGGCCAAACCAAAAATTCTAAAAATTTTATGGATAGAAGATATATGAGTCTATTTTCAGGGAAAACTAACAGAACTTGATTTGGAGTTTCGTAGCTCCAGTTAAAAATGATTTAGTGACTTTTGCTCAGGAAGACAGCTTGCAGTGAAATTATGATTATGTGGTAAACATTGACAAAAATTTGTTAATGAGTTGCTTATTGATTTCTTATAAGCTTACTATGATCTGTAGGTGTGGTTGGCCAAATATTGTAAGGGGTTAATACGTAGTTTGTATTTGAATAGTTAGATTAACGTGTTAGTAATCCAATTGTAGGCGGTTCTTGTGTGGATCTCGTCAGTATATCGTCGCAAACAGGTGTGTAACTAACACCCTCTTATAGACTAGATCGGCACAAGCCGAAAAGAAAAAATGTCGAAAAGCCGGTATTTTGAGATCTTGTAAGTGTGTGAATGCTCATGAGATTAATAGTTTGATGTATATGGTAAATTAAAGTGATAAGACTGCAGAGTGCGCGATTCCGTGCATTTCGATATTTTTGGGCTTAATGGGCCAAAAACGGGATAATTGGGCCAACGGGTCCAAGTTGGTAAGAAAACACAGTAAGTGTTTCTGATCGTACGTAAATGGCTATGTTATGTATGAAAACCTTAGAATAGTGAAATTACTTGAACACCCCTATGTATGCAAAATTATCGTTATACCCCTAGGGTTATTTTTTTTTGAAAAGCATGATGTTCTGTTTCTGTATACGTATGCCATGACATATTATTTCTGTTGCATGGGGACATGGGTTATATTATGGAGGAAGCGTTCTGGTGGCTATGCCACAAATATCTGATCTGGTGGCTCTGTCACATATATCTGTTCTGGTGGCTCTGCCACAATTATCTGTATCTGGTGACTCTGTCACATTATCTGTTCTGGCAGCCATGCTGCAAATTCTGTGGTCTGTAGCGGTTGGGTGGGTCGAGTTGTCTCCCCACACGGTGTAAGGTTGGTACGGGGGTGTATACGGTTGGATATGGTTGGGTTTCTGCATAAACATGTAATATCTGTTCTGTTTTGTTATGGGCTTATAGGCTTTATTCTGAATTCTATTCTGGGCTAAGGCCAACTTATTCTATTTCTGTGGTTTGAGCTGATATAGGCTATGGTTGGGTTAATTTACACACTGAGTTTTCCCAAACTCACCCCTTTTATTTTCATCCACGCAGGTAATCCCCAACCATAGTGGGCTTGGAACTGTGAGGGAATTCGGAGTGGCCACCCGTTCTGAAAGTTTGATTTTCTTCTGGTGAACTGGACATCCTTTTATTTACGTTTGAAGTTTTGGGTTTTTAAATGTAATAAGGCCGCTTAATTATTTTTGATGGTTTTAATATGTATTACTAAGATAGGTATTGCTTATTTTAACTGTTGAAATTGGATAGCTTCAGGGCACGTTTTCAAAAACAACAATTGATTTCAAAATAACATGACAACAAGCAAAGCTTCCGCAATGAAAGTATTTTCCAAAATTAATCACTTTTCCTAAAAATGACTTAATCAAATCGGTTTCCTAGAAATATCCATGATGTTAAGGTGTGGCAATGGCGGTATGCATGTCTAGGATTGGATCCGAAGGGAGCTTGGTACTTAAGCAGTCCGATGGACTCACCACCTCTTTTCCGGTTTCCTACCTGGTGCACAGCTTCCATTCACTTTAACCTATAATGAAATTATCTTTTAAAACACTAAGTAAGTTTTTCTAGATCAACAATATAAAATGTTTTGAACGCTTCAATGTGGCATGTCGGATCCGGTCATAACGTCTGGGCCGGGTTTGGGGTGTTACAACTAAAACAAGGGTAACAATCTTATTAGCAGGAAAGTTCGCCTAATAAAGTCCTCGCCCTAACTATAATCTCGCTATCACTCAGATTGGTACTCCGCAGTATTGGTAAAGTTCTTCGTATCACTCAACCGCAAAGTTACCAACCTTATCCAGTCTAAGTCTCGCAACTTAGGTGATCTACCCAAACTGACCCAGTTCGCCAAACCAGGGTGTGACAAGATTTATTTTTAAATATAAATTATATTTTCTAGATAATAACAATTTTGTTGGTTTCTATTGAAAGATAATTACTCTCCTACTAAAAGTAATAAATCATTGATGGTTTTGTGTTTGATTCGTGATTGTTCAAGCCTTAACCAAAGTAATTCTTAGTACGACAATTGTAGAGAAGGCCATTTGGTTGAGAGACAGGAACATTGATGTAACACCCCTAACCTGTATTCGTTGCCGGAACAGGGTTATGGAAAATTATCAGAGTTTACATATCAATTATAGTTAATTTATATTGTTTACTATTCATTTTTAAAAATCAATCACAATGTCCCTTATATGGGTCATCGAGGCCTAAAATACATATTAGAAACGAATTGGGACTAAACTGGGATCACAAAAAATTTTCGCAAAATTTCAAAATTTTTCTTAGGCGCAAACGCTCGTGTGGCCAAGCCGTGTGGCTCACACGGCCAATGACACATCCGTGTCCCAAGCCGTGTGAGCATTCGATGTGAGGCACGTGGCCGTGTTCTAACTCGTGTCCTTACCGGTGTAACTCTTTGACTTGGGTCACACGGCCAGCCACACGCCCGTATGTCAGACCTATGGATGATTTAATTTTAAAAAATTAGGTGCAGGGGTTACACGGCCAGGACACATGCCCATGTGCTAGGCCATGTGTCTCACATGACCGAGACACACGCCCGTATCTCTGCCCGTATATTCAATTCTAAGCATTCTGTTTCTAGATTTTTAATATGCAGGGGACACATAGCCAAACTACACGCCCGTGCACATGGTCGTGTGTCATACATGGTTGAGACACATACCCGTGTGTTTGCCTGTGTGGACAAAATAAGACTATTTTTCAAGCCTTATTTCTCACCCTTTTTACCTTGCACCTACATGAACACTTCAACATATTTTCAAACGAATTTGGTACATATAAACCAAGCCAAAAACAAGTACTATTTATATTATATTAACACATATGATTAAATGTTTAAATTTCCACAATTTCATTTATGTTTACTTGCAAGTTATTCAATTATACTAACTCAAATCCATTTACCATTTGTTTTATATATATACCTTTTACCATTTAGCCATTCCAACACTCATCAAACATGATATGACCTTATGTAATTACACCAAAGTATACTTTCCACTAGCCATTCCAATGGCTAGTTACAATCAAACATTTCATCATTTACCTAACTTAGCTTATACATGCCATTATACTAAAATAAGTTTGATATTTGTACTAAAACAAGCTGGAGGATAGTGTGATGATGCTCCGACCGATCTCTAACCTTTACGAGCTTTCGAGTACGATAAAACAAAGGAAAATAAAATAGAGTAAGCATTTAACGCTTAGTAAGTTCGTATAACAGGAATTTAACTTACCATGCATTTACATGTAAGATTATAATACAAAAAATGCATCCAATCATTTTGGCCAACCGCCTAATCACATTTACTCATCAAAACAATTTTTCATGTAATTCACACGAATTTCAAGAAAACAGAGATGAGCTCATCAAACATAGATTTACAAGTATTTCAGGAATTTTCGAGATATAATTCATTTAATTGTTATATTTTTCTCACATCAGAAATTTTTTCCGTTGAATTATTGAAATATCGATGAATACCCAGGTAGTATACTCGAGGTATACAAACCAATCATCCGTCAACTCATGTTTAGGGGTACCCATAAAGGCACATAATCAAGAAGCACACTCTCAAGCCATATATCAGGATGTTCATGTGAGCCATGTATTAGGAAGCTTATCCAGGCTAAACAGAAAACTCATAAGAGTTTTAATCAGGAAGCTCATTGAGCTTAACAGGTAACTCTGATAGCATAACAGGGAGTTCAAGTGAGCCATGTCAAGAAGCTCATAAGATCCTATATCAGGACACTCACGAAGAGCTGTGTTTGTATCCGGAATAAATATTGGATGACAACTGATCGAATCATGTAACAAGAAGCTAACAAAAAGCTACGATAGTGCGCAACACATGCAAGATCACTACCGATTAGGATGCTTATAGAAACTATATAACATGAATGCTCGAGAAGGCTTTTAACAGGATGCTTGTCCGATCTATAATGTCTGCAACATAAGTAGGACTATAATCAATACGGGAAAATACTGTATCCATCGAATTTCATTATTCAAACGAAACTTATCATTTATCGAGTAATATCGGGCATGTGATTAATTTCATACATTAAATATTTATGCAATTCAAACAAATACAACATTCGATTCAAACATATTAATACACATAATTAAGTTACACGAACTTACCTCGATCTAACTCTTTATTTGGTCTTTCCAGATCTAAATAAATAAATTTAACATCAAATTAATCCATTTCATACTCAATTGAACTCAATTCACTTTTTAGGCACAATTACCATTTTGCCCCTTTACTTTTCATAAATGACAATTTTGTCCTTATGCTTGGAAAATAAAATTCATGCATTTTAATCTTTATTCCAAGCCTAGCCGATTTTTACATGTCTTAATAATAGCCCATGAATTTCACAAAATTCAGAATTTTTCCATAGGTTTTACAATTTTTTTTAATTTAGTCCCTAAATCATAATTTCATCAAAATTCTCTTTGTAAAAGTTGTTTACCTATCAACCTTCCATTTTCTACCATAAATTTCAAAATTTCAGCATTTACATACATGGAAAATTTTCTATACTTTGATATCTTTGCAAATTAGTCCCCAAAATGGATAGATTAAGTTATTTCGATCTCGAAAATATAAAAATTACTAAAAACGGGACAAGAAAACTTACCTAATCAAGCCAAGAAAATTTGCTTGAACAATTTTCTCCTTCCTAGGGTTTCCATGTTTTAATTTGGGGAAGATGATGAAAATAAGATGATATTTACTATTTAATTTAATTGATCATCTTTTAATTTTTCCACTTTCCAATTTAATCTCTTTCTTTTTCTAATTTTCCATGAGTGATTCACCAAAAATATCTACTATTTTTTCTTATTGGTCTAATTCACATATAAGGACCTCAAGTTTTGAATTTCATAGCTATTTGATACTTATAACTACTACAACTCTAATTTTTGCATTTTATGCAATTTGGTCCTTTCCACAAGTAATCATGAAATCGGTAAAACTTTCCTAATGAAATTTGTAGACATCATTTCTATCATAATGCAATTCATGCAATAATATTAAAATAAATTTTCTTTCTGACTCAAATTTATGGTCCCAAAACCATTGTTCTGATTTTACTAAAAATGGGTTGTTATAGTCTAGGATCCATTTTGCACAAAGTACAAGTAATTTTTGAGAAATAGTTTGTTGTTATATCATAAACTGGCTCAGTTTTTAAAATTTTCATTTTTTGCTATGACAGAAAACCATTTTTAAATCAGATTTTTCCAACATTGTTGCCCCTTCTAGCTACACCCAACACTCATCTTCGACTCGACCATTATCCCTAATCGATCAAACCCCTACCACTTAGCTACCACCAAATCAAAAAATCGATGCCACCCGACCATCATCTTATCTCGCACGTTGGAGACCCAACATCAATTCCATCACTACTCAGCCTAAATTTGCCACTATTCACACCTGACCATAACCATCACACCACCATCACATCAACTTAACCTAATCCTTGCCCCAATTGCTTCACTCGTGCAATCTGCCTTTGCAACTCCACCAACAACCGTACCCAACTCCTCTTGTTCCTGGCCACATGGTTGCCCCAGCCACTTTAACAACCTTCATTGCACACTGCCACCCTTTTACACTCAATTACTACGCCCGACACCCATTTCCACCATCGGCCAACCCTAAAACATTATCTACGTCCTATCATCACCAAGCTCAAAACAAGCTTTTTTATTTGATTTTATTTTTTCCTTTTCTTTTTAGCATTTTTTTCTTCATTTCTAACTTTTTTTATTGTTGTTGTACATTAGTTTGTTACTTCTATTTTAACTTAATAATTTTTTTTCTTAAATATTAGTACATTCTTTTGAGATGATCCCAGAATTCAAGCCACATGGGAATGACAGACATGGTTACCTTCAAAGAAGTCCTCCTAACACTTAATTCATTCATTTGATTTCTTGTCATTTATTGAGGACAATATATTAATTAAGTGGGGGATGTAACTGGTCCAGTAGTCAGATCCGAGTTATAGGATGCTACAACAATCAACAAAGCATATCACATAGAAATCTGGCTTTAAACATTCAACTAAATAATAAAACATTGCATAATCCAAGCATGATATGATTTATAAACAAATCTAAGTCCCAAATGAGCTTACGAAAGCTCTTAAACCAACCCGGAACAAATAAGGACTTAATCGAAACCTTAGCAAAAAGCATAGAAATTTTTGCAAACAGGAATCACACAGTCATATATCCAGACCGTGTGATAAGTTGTGATTGTCTAGTATGGAGTTGCACAATCATGTATCCAGGTTGTGTAACTCACTAAAGTCGTGTGGACCTAAATGCAAAGATTAACTAAAAATCATAAGGCCGTGTAACATTCGAAAATCGTATGGACTATACGATAACTTACCTCAGTAGTTACACAGTCACTTAATAAATCCGTGTGCAAACACACGGTTGTGTGTGTCGCGTGTGAAAATGATGTGCGAATTGTACAAGTGTACACATTGAATCAAGTAATAAAGTGATGAGTGAGTATCGTTCTCACGAGGACTGGATGAGTGCTCTTTGTCTAAGTTAACATACTTGAACAGAAAAGATAAGTATATCGAATGATGTTTAATGAAATTTAAATGGAATTAACACATTAGAAGTGAGAGTAATGGAGTATATTAGCAGAAAGTACCATTGCAACAAATCAAACAAGAGTACCAAGAACTTTAGCATGGCTGAGATATTCGTCGTGAGGGCTTAGATTACTAAGGGATCTGTTCTAACCTGTGAACAATATCGTGGCAACACTATGGCTAACTTACTGTTTGATTTGGTACTAATGTGGTTTACCTATGTCAAAAACAAGACTTAGGGTTACTCACCCCTAACGCACTATTGTCTATAGGCTAGGGATTAGCAACTACAACTAAAGCTTAACCTTCTAAATCGTATAAGGTAAGGCTCTATGTCTATAGTTTACACGAGTATTTCACTCAACACTCACTTATATTACCCAACTTCGGTCTAAGTAACCTAATCTTGTCGGTGTCTAGCTACCTTAAAACTTATTGAGTATTCATCAATACTTTCTTAAGAATTTAAACAAAAAAAACCATTGGGTAAAGCAGTAATATGAACCACATTAATCGATAAATATTAATTAAAGTTAAAACATCACCCAAAGCAAACCCCAGCCGAATTAAGCTAGCTCATGGCTGGGCTACACAAATTCAAGTTGTTTTCGTATCATCAATATCCCAAAATATTAGTTTAGAATAAAAGAATTAAAACAAAATGCAGAGGAAGAAATCTAGGTTTCAAAACTCAAATCCCCCCAACTCGGTGTCTTGTTGCTCGTCTTTACCCAAGTTCATAGTAAGCTCAACTAGCCCTTCTTGCCACAATGAGACCTATATCCAAGCTCAGAAAAAAAATTTTCTTCTCTCCCATTTTTATTGCCTTTTATACTTGGGTTGTCCTCTAGGGTAAAATCCGTCAGCCAATGATTGATTTTTCCTAATTTTGAAGTGACTATTCTCTATTACACGAGTCTGTGGGGGACCAAATACTAAGTGCTCTAATTGTTAAATGGGTGTTTATCGTTTTCTTCACCAGCATTGCCATGACAGCCTCTCATAATGCGTTGGCAAACCTCCATCCTCTGTTATCCTTCTCCCTTAAACCTGCCATTTAACCACAACAAAACCTTTTCACAAGTAACTAAAGGTAAAGATGCAATAAAGTAATCACCATCTCAAGTTCTTAGATGCACTGCTCAATTGACTAGAAATGACCATGCAATTGCCTAAAATAAAGCTAATTTTACTTAAGTACAAGAAATTAATTAACTCTAAAAGTATGAATTATAACTCTTTTCAAGAGTTATCACACCCCAACCTGAATTATTGTTTGTCATGCAATGCAACCTAACAACTAATGCATGCTCTAATGCACTTCATTGCCTGTACTGACACTATCAAGCTGATTAAACATTGCCAATTTTCAATTTTCAGTCTTCAAAATACACTACACTCAAGAATATGTACCCAGAAATGCAAGAACATATCCCTAAAATTAGAGTTTCCTTAAGTGTAATTGTGTGCATTCGATTGTATTTAGTCAATTCTTGAAGAACTTAGGAATTCCAGTCTAACTCGCTTATTATCGCTTTCAACTGGACTTTAGCTAACATTTCTCCCATTTATTGTTTCACTCTTTATTTTTAGGAATTCATTTCATCACACATGTCTTTCTACTTGGAAGTGAAGATGGAGAAAACACCAAACTTCCAAGCTACTTGGCATAGTCATGATTTGAAGTTATTTTCTTCACTCATGTTTCCAACCACCTTTCTACTGGGAAGTAAAAATCGAGCAAACACTAAACTCCCAAGCTATTTAGCAGTCCTCCATAGTGGAGTGTCCCAAAATTACTTTAAGGTACTCTTATTTAAAAAAAATTTCTAGCCAAAAGTAAAGATGGAGCAAACACCAAACTCTTGGGCTACTCAACGAGACAGAAATTAGAGTCTTTACTAAAAAACTTACCTTAGAAATTTATGCTTCTGGGAGTTTAAATTTAGCCATTCATTTGCTATATTTGTGCATTTCAACTCAATGACTTCTATAAGAAACTGTGAGTTTTAGTCCAAAAATTCCTAAGGTCATTAAGGATTGAATGAATACAATCTAAGTATCATAGATATGATAGAGAATCATAAGCTAAGGGGTTGATTCTATTTATTTTCTTTTTATATCTCGTAAAAAATTTTAAGGACTATTCTCATCATTGAACTTCACTGAATTAGCTATCATGAAGTCAACTCAATAATGCTATAACAAATAATACTTTATTACTTACCAAAATGCATGAAATGTTATGGCAATTAAGAATGTCTATAAAGATAACATATAACAGCGAATGATGCAATGTTAACCTAAAATCTAAAATGCATGCTATGCCCCCAAACCTAAGGGATGCATTGCCCTCAATGCATGAGAATTAAAATTAACAAAATGCAGTGTGATTTATTTATTTAATAGAGGGTAAAAGAAACTCACTAATGGCATCTAGTGATGGTACTTCACTGTCTGTGGGTTGATTTTCTTGCTATATGCTTATATCTTAGCTTTCTTTCAAGTGACTAAATGGGTGGTTCCTCCCCTTCTTTGTCAGACTCGGTGATCTCATCAATGATCCAATGGATTTCACGATCTTGTTTGGACATGGCTTCTGTTGGCGGAGGTAGGACAGCTTCAGTACTGTCCTTTTGTGGCGCAGGTATAGGGGTAGTTTCATTTTGTTCTTCTTCCTCACCCTCAATATTCACAAACTTTGTTTTCTCTGATTCCTCCTTGATTGTTTTCCCTTTTCCAGGATTTTCTCTTACAGTTACAGGCTCTGCCTTGTCAGATGGCACTTCAATTGGTTCCTCCTTAGCACGTCTAGCCTTAGGAAGTGGTAGAAAATCCTTGGGTAAATCAGGAAATGCAGGCATTGGCTTAGTGAAGTTCTTCTGCAGTGATCTTTTCAGAGTAATATCTTGATCCTTCACATAAGAACAACAAAGTGCCTGTTGTTCTTGAGCCTTTGTCATTTCTTCAGCAATTTGATATTGTTGAATCTTAAACAGTGATATTCTTTGCTCTAATTGCTCTAAGGACTGCACCACATGTTTTTCAAATGAACTATTAAAGGTTGAGGCTTCTCTGAGGCAAAGTGCCTGGTAGAAGATATAGGTGTCTTACTTTGTTGGTGCTATTTTGGTGTTTCTACTCCTTTGATTTTTGCACATAAAGATTGCGACATTCCTCCCTTTTTTGGGGTAACATCCTTATTGGCATTCAAAGGGGCTTTAGCCATTCTGAAAAGAGTAGTGATTAGGGAAGGGAAATTTAGACTGCCCACATTCTTTTTCACACACCAATGCACCTCATAAAAAATAACCTTGTCGATGTTGAGTTTCCTACCAATGATGATCGAATGCAACAATAGCATTTGTTCCTTAGACACTATCAAAATTATGGGTAGATGGCATTAACATACTTTTGAAGAAGTGATACCAAACCTTACAAAAGGGCTTTAGTGAAGTCCTCTCAACTGTGTGACATTCTTGGTTGGACACAGTCCATCGAGTTCCTTCCATATACAAGTCATTTAACACCTGATTTAAACTTTAAACATTTATGTTTTCAGTGAACGGGGTATACTCATCTTGAACATCTGTCAGCCCAAATTGGGCATTGATTTTATCTTCATCAAATGGACCAATGTTCCTCGAACATAAATGAATGGGCTATCAAAGGAAGTTATATATTCATAGAATTCTCGACCAACTTTTCCCAAAACACCGTTCGGGTGCAAGCAGAAGATTTACCAATTGTGTGTTTCCATAATAGATGAAACAAACTTGTCATAACCCATGTGTGGTTCATATTTAAACAAAAACCTTTCTCAAAGCAAAATGGTCTCTAGGAAATGTTGGTGTCATATTCCAATGTAGTAGCATTGTTAAAGAAAGTTTTCGGTAGGGTTGCACCTGCTTGAGAAGATTCGACACCCTTAGAAGTTGTTTTGACTCTTTCCATTGATTAGTCTTAAAAAATCCTTGTGAGTTTTCTATAGTCTAAATTGGAAAATGGTTTGCGAAACTACTCAAGAGAAGTTAGTGGGAGGAAGTTTATAGTTCAAGAAGGGATGTAAGGGAGATTAAAAAAGACAAAAAGGGAAATGATAACTGCGACTAAATGAAAGAGTGTTGGCAGTTCGAGAGATGTAAATGGGGGTAATGGGTTTGGCTGTTTGTAGAAAATTACAAGGTAAGTGTTACGAAAAAGAGGGAAGAGGGAAAAGTAAAAAGGGTTTTGGAGGGAACCCTAGAATTACCTGGCCCTAAATTTTTTTTGCACTTTCTTCATGGGCTTCCCAATCAGGATAGGATTATGCTTTCCAAAATCTTTTCCTTAGCCTTTGTCTGTGTAACACCCTTAACTCGTATTCGCCGTCAAAACAGGGTTACAGAGCGTTACTAGCAATTTTTGGAACATTTACAGACATTTCATGTTATTTACTATTTATTTACCAAGATAATTCAAAAGGTCCCTAAATTGGACTCTCGAGGACCAATACGAGCATTCGAAATGAGTCAGGAATTAATCGGGAACTCTAAGAATTTTTTGCAAAATTTTAAAATTTTTCCAAGGTGTAGGGCTCACACACCCATGTGGTCCGAGAGACACGCCTATGTGACCCTGGGACAAGCCCGTGCTATAGGCCATGTTCGACCCTGTGTAACTCTCTGACTTGTGCACACAGCCATGCCACAAGGCCATGTACTAAGCCGTGTGGTTATATAATTCAATTCGAAATTAAGTGCAGGTTTCACACAGCTAAGACACAAGCCTGTGTTCTAGGTCGTGTGGAACACACGGCTGAGACACACGCTTGTGCCTCTGCCCGTGTGCCCAATTCTAATCATTTTTCTTCTCTAATTAAGGTGTAGGGGCACACGGCCTAACTACACGCCCATCTACTAGGCCGTGTGTCACACACGTCTAGACACACACCCGTGTGTCTGCTCGTGTGGACAAAATAAAGCAATTCCTGGCTTCATTTCTCACCTAAAATCACACCCATGACTTGCACTTGAATCACACATCCAAAAACCAACCATTTCAAGCATTCAAATCAAGCAAATTCCTTCATTCATCATGGCATATCATTTCATGTATACATGTCTATAATCTTACCTTAGTTAAGTCCTAAAGTTAGACATAGTTTGATCAACTACTTAACATATGTGTAGCTACCATAGTTTGACATTGCAAGTGTATTAAAACAAACCATTACAAGCATCATTTACATTTATATTTACATGCCAATATGACCAATATATCATATACATGTCATTACAACCATAATTGATTTACCATATTGTACCGATATGATCCAATGGATAGTGTGAGTGATCTTCACCAAGCTTCCAATCCAACGAGCTTCTGATTTACTCTAAAATAAGGAAATAAAACTAAGTAAGCATAAAATGCTTAGTAAGTTCGTATAACATGGTACTTAACTTACCATTCATTCTATTATAAGGTAACTATGTAAGGAAAATTCAATCAATTTAACCTCAAGCCCAACACACACATCCTCATTGCCCTTGTAAGTCATATAATCCATAATAGCATCAAAACATATATGGGCTCAACAACAATCAAGATTCCAAGCACACATGCTTTCCACAACATGTATTCATTTAACATGCATAATTTATCTCATTATTACAAGTATAATTTCATACTAGTTCATTTCGAGTTCAGATAATTTCATATTAGAACTTTACTCATATTACTCGGAATATCAAGGTCACGATTAGTACACTCAAGGTGTATAAGTCTATAATAAAGGATGTACATACCTATCAAATAAATTTCATGTATAATATCGTCATTTCATATTTCCATATACCAATTATCGCGTATCGTCATTTTCATCTATTTCAGGCCGATATGTGTAATAACTCATTTCTTATTCATATCTTCTCATGTCAAGAAATTTACCAGTTGAATTTATCTGAAATATCGATGGATACACAAGTAGTACACTCATGGTGTACAAATCAGGATTCATCATTTCATATTCAATGGTACCCATAAGGTACTATTTCAGGGAGTACACTCTCGAACCACACATGTATACAACAGGATTATCAGTCCAGGCTAAATCCTTTTTTATGACATATGCTCTAAGGAGATTGATCTGAATTTCCTGTCCGGGATAAATCTAGTCCATAACATATGCTCGAGAGGACTTATATCAAGATTACCTGTCCAGGCTAAATCCTTTCTGTAATGAGGTCAATGGGATTACTCGTTCGAGCTAAATCTCGTCAGCAATAAATGCAGTACCTCATTCATTTCGGGAAATCACATATCCATTGAATTTCCATTTTATTCAACCGAGATTTAAACACTTTTCTCAAGCATTATTAGGCATGTGGTTATTTCATACATCCATAACATTCATATAATTTAAACAAACACATTCCACATTCATTTCAAGCATATAAGTAACATTCTCATCGTTTATCATTTACCATTTATCGGCATTATCATTTAATTTGAACATTTTTATTTATCGGGCTTTATCGGATATGTAATCATTTCACATATTTATGAAATTTATACAATTTACATAAACACAATCAATGCAAGCATGTAATTAAGTACAATTTAGTTACACGAACTTACCCCGATAATGTTTGTGTACGTAAAATCCACTAATCCAACATTTTCCTCTTTCCTCGTTCTAGTTCTAAATTTGGTCTATCCGAATCTATACGCATAAATTTTATATCAATTTCTCATTTTTCATACTCATTTGCACAAATTTTACATCCTAGGCAAAATTACCATTTTTCCCTAACTTTTACATAAATTCCCATTTCATCCCTAGGCTCGGAAAATAAAATTTGTGCAATTTACTCCCTATTCCAAGCCTAACCAAAATCCCATTACAAAATTTACAGAACATGTATTCATAAAAATTCAGCATTTTTCTTCAATTTCACAACTTTACATTTTAGTCCCTAAATCATCTTTTCATAAAAAATCACTTTGTAAAAGTTGTTTATCTATCAACAACCTTTCATTTTCTACCATCAATTTCTAATTTTCAACATATACATCCATGAACCATTTTCAATACTTTGATAACTTCTCAAATTGATCCCCAAATAGATAGATTATGTTATCCTGGTTTCAAAAATATCAAAATTACTAAAAATGGCAATTTGGCTATTAAAAGTTTCTTCTCTCTCTCCTAGGGTTTCCATGTATTATTTTGGGAAAGAAGATGATAAAAATGATTTTTATTTCTATTTAATAATTTATCATCTTTTCATAATTTTGATTTCCAATTTAGTCCTTAGCCTTTTTCTAATTTTTCATGGATGAATCATCCAAAAATATCTACTAACTTTTCATTAATGGTCTAATTACCATATAAGGACCTCAAGTTTTTAATTCCATAGCTATTTAATCCTTCTAGCTACTAGAATTTAACTTTTGCATTTTATGCGATTTGGTCCTTCTCGTAATTAAACATATAATCGGTAAAATTTTCTTATCAAAATTTTTACATAACATTTCGATCATATTACGGACCATGTCATAAAATAAAAATAAATTTTATTTTCGACTCGGATTTGTGGTCCCGAGACCACTATTCCAATTTCACTGAAATTGGGTTGTTACATTCTGCCTTTTCAACCGAAATTTTCTCTCACTTCATTATCCACTTACCCATTTTGTTGTGGCATAATTTACTTTTATATTGTTAGGGCAAATACCTATTGGTATTACATCTCTCGTGCTTGCACTTTCATTCTTTCTCTCTAATTCATGCAAAATATGTACTCTAATAAAAAATATAACCAAAATTGAAAATAACATCAAGAAATTAAAAATGAAAATCGTAAAAACGAAATTAAAGTAAAACAAATAGAGAAAATAAAGACAAGAAAGATGTTGAGCTTGAACATCTCTAAGCTCAATGAATTGTTTGTCTCAATTTACATGAGCACCCCAGTAGTGCCTTAAACATTTTCCATTAACTTTAAATGTGACCCTTATCTGCATATCATTGACGTCCACTGCTCCATAAAGGTATACTTTGGCTACTTCAAAGGGACCTGACCAGCGGGATTTTAGTTTGCCAGGGAACATTTTCAACCTTGAGTTGAATAACAAGACTTGTTGTCCTGGTTCAAATTGTCATGGCATAATTCTCTTATCATGCTAGTGCTTGGTCCTCTCCTTATAAAGTTTGGCATTTGTGCCCTGAATTATTCCATTTCATTTAATTCAAGCAATCTTCTATTGCCAGCAACTTTCCAATCCGTGTTTAATTGCTTTATAGCCTAGTATGCCCTATACTCTAAATCAACCAAAAAATGGCATGGTTTTCCATAGACGAGCTTGAATGGTGACATTCCTATTGGTGTTTTGTAAGCAATGAGATATCACCATAAAGTGTCATCCAGTCTTAAAGGTCAATCCTTACAATTTGGATTAACAACTTTTTCCAAAATCTGCTTAATTTCTCAATTGGAAATTTCAGCTTGCCCGTTCATATGCGGATGATAGGCTGTGGCAATCTTTTGTTTTACTTTGTACCTTTTCAAGGCGTTGGCAAATACCTTGCAATCGAAGTGAGATCCCTCATCACTAATGATGGCTTTAGGTATCAAATCACGCGAATATGTTCTTATGTAGGAACTTTATCACTGACCTGGCATAATTAGTAGGTAGAGCTATGGCTTCTACCCATTTGGAGACTTAATCTACTGCCACATGTATAAATTTTCGAACAAGGGTGGAAATGGACCCATAATGTCTATCCCCCAAACATTGAACAACTCAATTTCTAGAATATTTTACAGTGGCATTTCGTGTCTCCTTGATAGGTTGCCTGTTCTTTGACAATGATCGCATGTCTTATAAAATTCACGGGCGTCTTTGAACAAATTCGACCAATAGAACCCAGATTGGAGTACCTTTGTTGCGGTTCTTACTATTCTAAAATACCCTCCATACGGGGCTGAAGGACAATGTCGCAATACACTATTCATCTCTTCATCAAGAATACATCTTCAAATTATTTGATCAGCACATTGCTTATATAGATAAGGCTCATCCTAATAGTAGAATCTTGCAACATTCAAGAATTTTTGTTTGCCTTAGCTATTCAAATCAAGTGGCAACAGTCCACTGACTAAGAAGTTTACAATATTCGCATACCAAGGCAATTCTATGGCAATTAACAATTGCTCGTATAGGAAATCGTCCTTAATAAGCTTGATACTTCCATCTTCATTTCCAGCTTCTAATCTTGATAGATGATCTACCACTTGATTTTTAGTTCCTTTTCTGTCTCGAATCTCCAAATCAAACTCTTGCAATAAGAGTATCCATTGAATCAGTCTTGGCTTTGCCTCTTTCTTAGTCTCTAAATACTTAATGCAGAATGGTTTGTGTAAACCGTAACTTTGGTACCAACTAAATATGATCAAAAATTATCGAATGCAAATACCACAGCCAATAATTCCTTTTCGATGGTGGTGTAATTAAGTTGTACATCAATTAGAGTTCAACTTGCATAATAGATCGCATGAAATATTTTTTTCTTTCCTTTGCCCCAATACTACTTCCACGGTATAATCACTGGCATCACAAATGAGCTCGAATAACAATGTTCACTCCTATTACATTCGGTGCAACTACCAGTCACTTTTTTAACTCCTCAAAAGCTAACATATAAGGTTCATCAAAGATGAAAGGTTTATTTTGTTCTAACAAGGCACACAATGGCTTAGAGATATTAGAAAAGTCTTTGGTAATTTTTTTATAAAATCCATAATGCCTTAAGAAACTCATAATTCCCTTAACACTCGTTGGAGGTGGCAGCTTCTCAATCATTTCAATTTTTTCCTTGCAACTTTGATTCCTTTATGGGAAACCTTATTCCATAGGACAATGCCTTTTCTTACCATGAAATGACACTTCTCCCAGTTTAAGACAAGCTTAGTCTCATCACAGCGTTGATGTGCCAATTCTAAGTTGTGCAAATAACTTTCAAAATTATTCCCAAATACCAAGAAATCATCCATAAACACTTTGAGGAAATTCTCAAACATATCCAAGAATATGGAAATCATGCACCATTGGAATGTTGTTGGTGCAATACAAAAAACAAAGGGCATTCTTTTGAAGGTGAATGTACCATACAAACAAGTGAATGTTGTCTTTTCTTGATCCTCTGAGGCAAGTGCAATCTAATTGTACCCACAGTATCCATCTAAGAAATAGTAGAAGTCCTTTCCAACTAATCGATTAAATATTTGATCAATTAACGGCAATGGAAATTGGTCCTTTCTTGTGGCTCTATTGAGCTTGAGATGGTCCATGCAGACTCACCATCCCGTGACAGTTCATGTAGGTATAAGTTTATTATTGTTGTCATTAACAATGATGACTCCTCTCTTTTTTGGCAAACATTGGACTACACTCACCCAAGAGCTATCAGAGATTAGGTAGATAATGCCAGCATCCAACAATTTGATTATCTCCTTCACCAGCTCTTTCATAATAGGGTTCAACTTCCTTTGCTGCTCAATAGAATTGCCATGGCTGTGACACCCCTAAAGTGACCCTAGTCGGAAAGCGGTTTCAGGACCGCTAAACCGAGTTACCAAATTATTTGATTGTGATATTTATTGTCTAAAATATGTGATTATGAAGGTGTGAAAGTTTTAGGCTTCGATTTAGTAAATTGCATGTGAATTTAGTCAAAAGGACTTATGGGTGACATTTTTAAAATGTGATAGGCTAATCTACAAGGACCTAATAGTGCATGTAATCAAAAGGGAGGACTTGCATGTCAATTTCCCCCCTAATATGTAGTGGCCAGCCATGAGCATGGGTGGACAAGATGTTATGGCTAAAAACATGTCATAAACATGTTGCGGTAGTGCATTATGTAAGGATTAATAAAATAAAGGGCATGGGCAATAAAATATTAGTGTTAGTAGGATGAGAAACAAAAAAAAAAGAAAAGAAAGGATGTGTGTGATTGCCCCCCCATTGCCGTGAGTGAAGAAAAGAAAAAAAAAGAAAATTTGTTCATCCTCTTTCATTTCTTTTGGCCGAAAATTCTAAGGAAGAAGGAAGGAGTTCTTGCTTCATGTTTGGTTTGGAAGAGGATTAGGAGGAGGTTTGGCCATACTTGTATCTAGATTAAGCTCAAGAGCTTAGAGGACCAAAGTTGGATAAAGGAAAGGAAAAATGTGATCGAATAGCCGCCGAAATCGTTCGACAACATCCGAGGTAAGTTTTAAGTGATTAAACGTTGAGTAAATTCAATCATAATAGGACATAATGAGTTGATTTAATAAGATATGATGTGGCCATGATATGTCTTAAACTCAAATGGTAAGTTCATATGTGTTTGGACTTGGAAATTTAAGAGCAAATTGTAATAATTTGCTTTGGACAGCAGCAGTAACGTGATTTTAGAAAATCACTATAAATTGTTGGTGTGGAATTATAGGCTGAATAAAATATGTAATCAAGGCTTAATTAGTCTAGTTTCTTATAAAAGAGACCTTGTGAGCAAAGAAATTTCCTATAAAGAGATATTTAAAGTTGTGTGAGACGGTGTCAGAATGACTCCGAAATCCCCTGTTATGTTTTTAGAAAATCATTATAAATTGTACAAAAATGGTTATAAGATAAAATTTATATGCTTAGACTCCTTAATGAGTCTAGTTTAAAATGAAATCAAATACAACACATTTTGAATTCTGTAAAATGAGAAATTTGATTCGTAGTGAAGAGTGGTCAGATTAGTCAAACAGTGAAACAGGGGAAACTTTAAGAAAAATCTGGTATTGATTGTCCAAACCTAAAATTCTGGAAATTTTATGGATGGAAGATAGACGAGTCTATATTCAGGAAAAATTAACATCAAGTGATTTGGAGTTTTGTAGCTCCGGTTATAAATAATTTAGTGACCATTGCTCAGGAAAACAGCTCGTAGTGAATATGTGATTTTGTTGTAAACATGGATAAAACTTGTTTTAGTTGCTCATAAGCTATTGATTAAACCCATACTTGAATTCTAAATCGTGATATTGTAAGCTTATGAGTATTCGAATATGAAATGATAGTATGGCGTAAAATTGAATTATTCATTGGAAAGTGATGGATGTAGATTCGACCAAGACCAAGTCTGTACATGATAGTATATGTGGTATGTGAAGTATATTTGAATAAATGTGAAAGTGTATATATGTGATAAGGCCTAATGGCCAATGTGATGAATGTGAAAGTGTATATATATGTGATAAGGTCGAATGGCCAATGTGATGAATGTGAACATGTGTATGTGTGATAAGGCCGAATGGCCAATCTGATGAATGTGAACATGCATATATGAGATAAGGCCGAATGGCCAATGTGATGAATGTGAACATGTGTATGTGTGATAAGGCCGAATGGCCAATGTGATGAATGTGAACATGTGTATGTGTGATAAGGCCGAATGGCCAATGTAATGAATGTGAACATGCATATATGAGATAAGGCCGAATGGCCAATGTGATGAATGTAAAAGTGTATATATGTGATAAGGCCGAATGGCCAATGTGATGGATGTGGAAGTGTATAAATGTGATAAGTCCCGAAGGGCAATTGTGTCAGTACTATATCCGGGTTAAAACCCCGCAGGCTTTATGCGAGAATATTATCCTGATTAATGTCCGTAGGCTTCGTGCTCGTACTATATCCGAGCTTTAAAGACCCGACGGCTAAATGCTAGGATTCAAGTAAGACTTTGATATTGAGTATCTGCATTAAGTTACCATCAAATAAGTATTATGTATTCAAGATGTTCATGTACGTATTACTTACTCATCGGTGGAGTGATTTCGAGGTGAATTATCAGTATCAAAGAGGTAGGTAAATGTGATTAATATTATAACTCCAAATGTGAGAATGATCTAATTGGTAATGGTATGTTTGTATAATAAAGTATGCGATGAAATATTCTTATGTATTAGTGCATATTCTGCCCAAAAGCCTTATGATCTGAGTATGGGTTGGGTTGAGCTAGATGTGCCAGTACAAGGTAAGGATTATGATTTGTAAGCTTACATATATGTGATAAGGAATATGTTGGTTCTTTATGTGCCTATGGTAATTTAGTACTTGTCATGTTGAAATACTTAAAAGTATGGATGTGATTATGAACAAGTGGAAAGGATTATTGAAAGTTGAAAATCGATGAAGAATGTGCTTTGGAAATATTTGACCATCTAGGTCATTATTATTCGAAAGTATATATGTGGCAGCCAACTGTTGCGTTTAATGATATTATAGATCGAGATGAAGCTCTAGATTAACTTCATCGAACAGTTGAAATGAATGACCAATGATAGTGATTGAGAACACTTTGTTTTGCTTAAAACTTACTAAGCATTAAATGCTTACTCCGTTCTTTGAATCTCTGTTTTATAGATTTTGGTTCGTCAGCTATCAGACTCGGGATTATTGAAGTCGAAGTCGCCCACACTATCAAAACCCTTTTGGTACACTTTTGGTTGAACTCTGAAAATGGCATGTATAGGACTACCCTTTTGTTGTTGGTCATGTACCCTTCGGTTTTGTATAATTTTGGATAGCCATGCGAAAATGGCTTATATATGTTTGAGCATAATGTTATAATCATTTGGTATGGATATGGTTATTGAGAGGTGTGGATATGCTTAACAAGGATTGGCCATGGGAATGGTTAATCACTATCATAATTTGTGCTATTTATGCTAAAAGGGCTAGTTGAATCATGGAAACTATGAAATAGGTAAAGTCTACCTTAAAGGCAGATGCTGACAGCAGCAGTGATGTAGATTTGGAAAATCACTAAAAATAGTAGGAATGGAATTAAATAGTGAATAAATTATTTAAATGAACCTTGATGAATCCACTTTCATATGGAAGAAATGAAACGGTCATATGAGTGGTATGTTAAGAGATAATTAGGTTTTCGCGAAACAGGGCCAGAACAGTTTCTGGATTCCCTGTTCCGACTTTGGAAATTCATTATAAATTAACCAGAGATAATTAGGAGTCATGCCATATATTTATAGATTCCTAACTGAGTCTATTTTCTATAGAAACAAACGGAATCAGTATTGAAGCCCTGTACAGGGAGATATCCAAATTGTAATGCATGAAGGGCAGTGTAGTCGCACCCTGTAACAGGGGAGACTTTAACTAATAAACTGTACTAATTGGCCCGACCAAAAATTCTAGAAAACAATATGTAGATGGAAATATGAGTCTAGTTTCAGGGAAAAATCACGAAACTGATTTTCGAGTTGTGAAACTCAAGATATGATTTTTAAGGTGATAGCGACACAGTTAGCCAGCTGTCTGGAAATTTTTAAAATGGACTGCGATAGTAAGCGAATTTAGTCTGTGAACCCCTCGTGTCCGACTCCGGCAACGGTCTCGGGTACGGGGCGTTACAATGGCAGTCTTCTAGTAGAATATTGTGTATGCAGAGTGTAGGGTTGATTCCTTTAATATTTGCAATTGTCCAACCTAATGCCTTTTCAAATTTCTTAAGCATAACTAACAACTTAACCTCTTGCTCATCAGTTAGCTTAGCAGATACAACCATGGGCAGCGTCTTATCCTTTCCTAAATATGTGTACTTTAACTCTGAAGGTTGAGGTTTTAACTCTAAGGTGGGTGGTTCTTCTATAGGCAACTTAAAAGGGCTAAAATTTCGAGCAAATAAATCTAATGTGTCAAACCTCTTTCCAGGTCTATCGACAATTAGCTTGGACTCTAACAACTCATAGCAGTGTTCTAATGGGTCTTCATCATCAATATCAACTGAATCTGATTCACTATGATCTTTTTCATGGTACTTTTTCTCAAATTCCTCTTCCACAACGGAATCTAACAAACTGACAACATGACACTCTTCGATATCATCAGCACATTTTAGAGCCTTGAAAACATTAAAAGTGATTTGTTGATCGTTCACCCTCATAGTTAATTCTTCTTTTTAAACATTAATCACAATCTTGCCTATTGCAAGGAAAGGTATACCCAGAATAATAGGCACATCTTTGTTAGCTTCACAGTCTAAAAAACTAAAATCAATAGGAAAGATAAATTTATCTACCCTTACCAACACATCCCCGATTTTACCTTCTGGGTGTGCATATGATTGATCTGCCAATTGCAAGGTTACAGTGGTAGGTTTTGCTTCACCAATTCCCAACTTTTTGAACACAGACATGGGCATAAGATTTATGTTCGCTCCTAAATCACACCAGGCCTTCCCAACATATAGGTTGCCAATTGAGCAAGGTATTATGAAGCTTCTTGGGTCCTTAAATTTTGGAGTCAATTTATTTGTCAACATAGTAGTGCACCCTTCAATGAGTGCGACTGTTTCAAATTCTCTCAATCGTCTCTTCTTTGAAAGTATATCTTTCACAAACTTGACATAGTTAGGCATTTGTTCCAAGGCTTCCACCAAAGGTATATTGATGTGAACTTGCTTAAGGACATCCAAAAATCATCTAAAATGTTGGCCTTGCTTGTGATTTTGAAAGCATTGGGGAAATGGTAAGGGTGGGCTAACCTCAGGTTGTAATGATTGTTTTTCTCGGGCATTGTGTTTGGCAATGCTATCTAAGTTTGCTTTAGCATTGCTTGGTCCAGTTTTCTTAGTTGTGGTGCTCTTCTTAGGTTGTTCAAGGGTTTTTCTTATAATTGTTTTGGATTCGCTAATTCAGGAACAACATTCTTGACAACTCTATCTAGTTGTGTGCCACTTCTAAGAGTGATTACTTTACAATGTTCCTTCCCATGTGGTCTTACATTCTTGGTATCACTAGGCAAAGTTCCTTATGTTTTTTAGTTCAAAGCATTAGCTATCTATCCTTCTTGATTCTCTAAAGCTCGTAATGATGATGCTTGGCTCTAGACCATAGCATCATTCTTGTACATATACTCATTTAATAGATACTCAGTAGATGAGGAAGAAGATGATGTCTGTCCTTGTTGCTCGTTGTTGAGGTGGTATAGACTGATTGAAACCAGGTGGAACATTCATGGCATTGGGTCTCATAGTCATGTTAGAATTTCCAGCTCATTGATTGTTCTACCCAAAATTTGGGTGTTGTTTGCAACTAGGGTTATACGTGTTGGAATAAGAAATGTTGTTCCTATTGAAATTGCCCATATAGTAGATAGATGTTGGGTTCGAGGGACAATTTTCAAACATGTGATCCTCACCACAGTAAAGACAAGATAACCCAGTTGATTTCAACTCTTTCACCTCACTAGGCTTTTGCATAGTCTTTATCATGTTGGCTAAAGAAGATACCTGAGCAACTAGCAAGGTAATGGCATCAAGTTCGAATGATCTAGCCACTTCGCTACCAGTTCCAGCTCTTTTTGTGAGGTATTGATAATCATTATTGGTGATTCTCTCCAAAATCTTGTAGGCTTCATTGTAGGACTTATCCAACAAAGTTCCATTAGCTGAAGCATCGACAACCATCTGTGTTTGTACATTCAAACCATTGTAGAACTTCTCTATTTGGGTCCAACGTTGAAATCCATGCATAGGACATTTCCTAAGCAAATCTTTGAATCTTTCCAATACTTTTTACAGTGTTTCATCCTCTAGTTTCTTGAAGGACGTTATGTCATCTTTCAGTTTGGCATTCATATTGGGTGGGTTATATTGCAACAGAAATCTTTGACAAAGTCATTCCATGATTCTATTATTCCAAATGGTAAAGCGTTGAGTCATGTTCTAGCACAATCTCTTAAAGAATAGAGAAACAGTTTGAGTTTTAACGCATCTTCAAGGACACCTTGCTATCTGAAAGAATCGCAGACCTGCAAGAAAAGTCTCAAGTGCAATCTAGGATTGTCAGTTGACAAACCACCAAACTAACCAATTGATTGAAGCATCTGAAACATTACAGGTTTTAGTTCAAACTAGGGAGCTTGAATTTGTGGCCTGACCATTCTAGGATATAGGTTGTCTAAGATAGGCACTACATTCGGAGCTCCCAGATTAAGCTGCTCATTCATAGCAGGTGGATTGTTATCATCTTGATTAATTGCTCTTTGTTCTCTTCTCCTTCTTAGCAAGGTCCTTTCAATTTCTAGATATAAAGGATAGAGTCTTGCAGTAAGAGTGCCTCTATGCATACAGCTACTAATAGACCTGTTGAGATCACGAAACAAACAAATTAGCAACTAAAACTATAAAAATTGCAATAACAAAAACTAAAGTTACCAATTGCCAAATCCCCAAAAATAGTGCCAAAAACATGTCACGTGTGAATAAGATATACGAATTGTGCAAGTATATACATCGAATCAAGTAATAAAGTGATGAGTGAGTATCGTTCCCACAATGATTGGATGAGTGCTCTTTGTCTAAGTTATCATAATTGAATAGAAAAGATAAATGTATCGAATGATGTTTAATGAAATTAAAATAGGATTAACGCATTAGAAGTGAGAGCAATGAAGTATACTAGCAGAGATTACCATTGTAACAAATCAAACAAGAGTACTAAGGTCTTTAGCAAGGTTGGAATATTTGTCGTGAAAGCTGGGATTACTAAGGGGTCTGTTCTAACTTGTCAACAATGCCATGGCAAAACTATGGCAAACTTACTATTCGTTTGGTTACTAATGTGGTTTACTCCTGTCGAAAGTAAGACCTAGGGTTACTCACCCCTAAGAATTTTATGTCTATAAGCTAGGGATTAGCAACTACTTTTAAAGCTCTTCCCTTTAAATCATATAAAGTAAGGCTCTATGTCTAGAGTTTAGATGAGTATTTCACTCAACACTCACTTATATTACCCAACTTCGGTCCAGGTAACCTAATCCTATCGATGTCAAGCTACCTTAAGACTTATTGAGCATTCATCAACACTCTTTTAAGCATTTAAACAAAAACAACCATTAATTGAAGTTAAAACATCATCCAAAGCAAGCCTCAGTCATATTAAGTTAACTCATGATTGGGCTACACAAACTCAAGTTGTTTTCGTATCATCAATATCCCAAAATATTAGTTTAGAACAGAAGAATTAAAATAAAATGCAGAGGAAGAAATCTGGGTTTCAAAACTCAAACCCCCCAACTCCGCGTCTTGTTGCTCGTCTTCACCAAAGTTCACAATCAGCTCAACTTACCCTTCTTGCCACAATGAGACCTCTGTCCAAGCTAAAAAAAATTGTCGTTTTTCTTCTCTCCCATTTTTATTGCGTTTTATACTTGGGTTATCCTCTAAGGTAAAAGCAGTTAGCCAATGATTATTTTTCCCCAATTTTAAGGTGAATATTTTCCATTACACGTGCATGTGGGGGACCAAATGCTAAGTGCTTTCATTGCTGACTGGGTGTTTATCGTTTTCTTCACCATCATTGCCATGGAAACCTCTCATAATGCCTTGGCAAACATCCATCCTCTGTTATTCTTCTCCCTTAAACCTACCAATCAGCCACAACAATACATTTTCATAAGCAATTAGAAGTAAAGATGCAATAAAGTAATCACCATCTCAAGTTCTTAGATGCACTGCTCAATTGACTAGAAATGATCATGCACTTACCTAAAATGAAGTTAATTTTACTTAAGTACAAGAAATTAATTAAGTCTAAAAGTATGAATTGTAACTCTTTCAAGAGTTATCAGTGTGCTAGACCATGTGCAGCAAAAATGTATCTTTTTAAACAAGTTACCATTTCAACCATGTCAAATCCTATACCAATTCTAATATCTAATATTACACCTATTCAAAACATGTCAAAACACACATATACCATTACCTTAAACAACTAACCAATATGCCTCAATGGAACCATTTCACAATAAGATTCAAATCAAATAATTAATCCCCTTTCATGCCAATTTAAACTATAACCATATAGATTCACTAAAAACAATCAAAACAGTAGGTTATGACCACCTATAAATAGTCATATTACCAAAACCAACCATACATAAGTATAGCACCAAATTCACACTCAAGACCTATACCAATTACATATTTATATCACCTCAAACATGCAGCTAGGAACCTTATACAATCTACATACCAAAATGCCATTCATTTTAACCATTTGAACACCAAACAACCATTTATATTCTTATTTCATAACTGACCAAGTTGTTATAAGCCTTACTTGTAAACATATTTTATAAACACTTTAAAAATCAAGCAATTCATATAGATCAAGACCATTTCCACATACCAAAACTTATACCACCAAATCACATTCAAAGCCAAACAAACCTATTAATCCAACCATGTTATATCAACCTACGGAACATTAGAACTTAGCCATTCACTTGTCTCAAACATGGCTTATTCTAATGCCAAATTTATACACACATTTGCACAACTTATCAAATCATCCAAAATCAATATCATTATTAGGCCAAACTTATAATCACTTAAAACAACATAAGTACAACTCCATCCCTATATACATGCCACATAACTGAGTATATGGAAATGAAAAAACTACCAAATTAGATGCTTAATAGTATGAGCTCCGAGTTGATCCAACCGACGCATTCCATAAAATAACCTATAAAGGACAGAAAAGCAAACAAGATAAGCATTACAAATGCTTAGTAAGCTCATATGAAATGAACTCAACATGCCTTAATATTAAGCTAACTTAAACTATTAAACCAATTTCGTAACTAATATGGCATCCTTATCTTTCTTGAACTTTCGTATACATTTCCACAAAAACAACCAATAAGTTAGTTTACTTATATGTCAAGAACTACTAATGTAATTCACATATATCTATGCAATGATTTATTATAGCAAAACATATTATATCCAATTCATACTCAATTTATTAACACATATACTTAAGTTCTTATTCATATCAAATTCAATCATGCTTATTTGGCAACATAATAATTTAATCCGTTCTTATCCCTTGACATTCTCATAATCATGTAACATATCCATATATATATTCTCATGAACCATCTTTTTCAACAATCATATAACATTTCACAAATGAGTCCTTCACGACCAATTCATTGTCATAATGATTTAATTAAAACTTATAAACATACAATATATCATAAACAAATATTTGTGACAGCCCAAAATTGACCCTAGTCGGGAAGTGGTTTCGGGACCACAAAACCGAGTCTTATAAATAATTAAAGATTATATTCTGTGTTTATGATGTGCGTAAATGCTTGTGTGATAGTTCCATACTTTAATTTGGTCAGTGTATGTGGAATTTATTAGTAGGGACTTATGTGAGACAATTTAGAAATATGCTAGGCAAGTGTTCAAGTGGCCCATTAATATATGTGGGAAAGTGTTTGTCCTTGCATGTCAAATTAGCCAAATTAAAGCATAGTGGCTTGCCATGCTATGGGTGGAAACATGTCACCAACATGTTATGCTAGTGATGTATGCTAAGAAAAATAAAATAAAGAGCATGGCAATTAAACAATGAAAAGGAAGGGTGATGAAAAAAAAATGGTCTCATCCATACCCCCCCTTGTTGCCGTGAGTTGAGGAAAGAAAACAAAAAAAAAATGTGTTCATTCTTGAACACCTTTGGCCGAATAGAGGAAAGAAAGGAAGGGGAAGAGCTTGAGAAAATCGGCTATGGTGGTTTGCTAGACTAAGGTATGTTTGATGTTGTTCTAGAGATGCATGCATGTTTTAGTAGTTGACTTGAGTTCTAAAAACCCATGGTTCAATTTTGTGGATTGATGATGATTTTGTGTTTTGCCATTGATGAGTGCTTGATCTTTTTGATAGTTGTTGATGAAAAGTGAAAGATATGTTAAAGATTAATATGTTAAATTAAGGCTTGGTAAGCTAGCTATTAAGGTGAAATGCTAATGTTAGTATTTGATTTGGTAATAATCTGTTTGGGGACAGCAGCAGTAAGGTGATTTTGGAAAATCGCCATAATTTGTAGGAGTTGAATTAGAAGCTGAGTGAATTATGCGATTAAAGCTTGAAGAGTCTATTTTCTTACAAAAGAAACTATAAAAACAAAAGAGTTACCAATCTTGAGATATTTGAAGTATTGTGGGGCTGAGTCAAAATGACTACTAGATTCCCTGTTCTGTTTTTAGGAAATCATTATAAATTGTACAAAAATGATTATAAGATAAAATTTATATGCTTAAACTCCTTAATGAGTCTAGTTTAAATGAGATCAAATACAACACATTTTGAATTCTGTAAAATGAGAAATTTGATTCGTAGTGAAGAGTGGTCAGAATAGTCAAACAGTGAAACAGGGGAAACTTTAAGAAAAATCTGGTATTGATTGGCCAAGCCAAAAATTCTGAAAATTTTATGGATGGAAGATATACGAGTCTATATTCAGGGAAAATTAACGGCTAGTGATTTGGAGTTTTGTAGCTCCAGTTATAAACAATTTAGCGACTACTGCTCGGGAAAACAGCTCGTAGTGAATATGTGATTTTGTTGTAAACATTAATGAAAATTTGCCAATGAGTTATTTATTGACTATTATAAAGCTTACTATAATCTATGTGTGTGAAGGTCAAATCAATATATATATTATTCTGAAAGTAATACTTGAATAGTCGATTAATGACTATTTTAAATTTTGTTGAACTTAAGCTCAAGAGCAAAAGGGAACTAGATCCGATAAAGGCAAAGAAAAGATCACTGAGTAGTCGAGTTGGAACCGTCTTACCCAACACAAGGTAAGTCATTAAGCATGTAGTTGGTATTATTTCAAATGGTCATAATGTTTATGTATTGATGCTGAATGGAATGAATAAATATACATATATATATATGCATGTACGTATGTGATGATGAAATTGTTGAATGAAAAGAAAAGAGGTAAGATGTACTGAGTTGTTGATCTCGGCACTAAACGTGCGGGTATAACCATTTATGACCATGAGATTGGCGCTAAGTGCGCGGGATTAAATTGTACAGCACTAAGTGTGCGATTTGACTATGTTGCACTAAGTGTGCGAAATGAATATGATGCACTAAGTGTGCGAATTGACCATGCGGCACTAAGTGTGCGAGTTTGACTATGTAGCACTAAGTGTGCGATTTGATTACGTAGCACTAAGTGTGCGAGTTGATTATATAGCACTGAGTGTGCGGACTCAATATGCATTCGTGAATCATTATGGACACTATGTGTGCGACACTATTGAGTCGATCGCGGACAGCGGATCGGGTAAGTGTCTTGAGTACATGGCTAATAGGTGCTATGCTTATACTTGGTGTTGAGCTCAGTAAGTTTGAACCTATGTGACAACTATACTTGAAGTCACGTACATAAAATTTATCGTAGGATGGGTGAAAGGCCGTTTAGTCGTTTGATTGTAACGAAAATAAATTGATTTATGAAAATGCTTCAATGTCCTATTGATGAGTATATGGAATGTGAATGCATGAATTGATATGAAATTGAATCGATAGGTTGGAGGAACTATGGTATGGTTCGGAATGGATGGAGTAATTAGCCTCGTTCCATTTTGTTTTCTCTTGTGATAATGTTATTGATGGATGGTAGTGCATAGCTTATGACTTACTGAGTTATAAACTCACTCGGTGTTTCCTTGTCACCTATTCTAGGTTTCTTGGACACATCTCTTTTTGCGTGATCGGGCCGTCATCGAAGTCATCACACCGGATAGCAAGTTTTGGTACTTTCTTCTTAGTTGGCTTAGAAGAACATTTTGGCATGTATAAGCTATTACGTTGTGTTTGAACTTTGGCATGTAAACTTTAAGCCATGCGAAAATGGCACGAATGTTCGATTGAGTTGGATCAAGGGTAGGCATGAAATGGACCTAGTTACTTTCGTAACAGATGCTGGCAGCAGCAGTGTCATGAGATTGAAAAATCACTAAAAATAGTAGGAGTGGAATTAATTGATGAATAAATTATGTAATCGAAGCTCGATGAGTCTGTTTTCATGAGGAAGTAACGAGAAGATCATATGGGCAGTATATTAAGAGATAATCAGATTTTTGTGGGACAGGGCCAGAACGGTTTCTGGATTCCCTGCTCCGACTTTGGAAATTCATTATAAATTAACCAGAGATAATTAGGGGTCGTACCATATATCTATAGATTCCTCTCTGAGTCTAGTTTTCATAGAAACAAACGGCATCAGTATTGAAGCCCCGTGCAGGGAGATATCCAAGTCGTAATGGGCAAAGGTCAGTGTAGTCGACCCCTGCAACATGGGAGACTTTGACTAATAAACTGTACTAATTGGCCCCACCAAAAATTCTAGAAAAAAATTCATAGATGGGCATATGAGTCTAGTTTCTGGGAAAAATTACGAAACTGATTTTCGAGTTACGAAACTCAAGATATGATTTTTAAAACGACTAGTACACAGATTGGGCAGTGTCTGGAAAATAAATTTTATAAGGGGTTAAAGTCAGTTAACACCTCGTGTTCGACTCCGGTGTCGGTTTCGGGTTCGGGGTGTTACATTTGATTGGTATCAGAGCTATGGTTTAGTCGGTTCTAGGACTACCATAGCACGTATGAGTCTAGCTATACATGCCTTAATGTTAATGTTTAAAAGGGTGATGACTTCTGACGGTTGAAATGTTTTTGTTTTGATTAGTAAATGGATCCCGGTGTAGAAAGAACCCTAGCGGATGACGTTGAGAGCGTAGCGGCTGCTCCTGCACAAGGGACGCCGCCTGTTGAACCTCAGTCATCTGCAAATAATCAAGGTGAGGGGGCTAAACAAGCCTTCTTTACCATGATGAATGAGTGGGTCGCGCAATATGCCCGAACCAACCCGGCTGTCCAACAATTCCCAAATTTGAATAATCCACCCCAAGAGCCTGTAATGCCATCAGTCGCTGATCCTGTGAGGCTGAGTAAGCCACCTGTAGACTTGATTAGGAAGCGTGGGGCCGAGGAGTTCAAGGCCATAGTAACTGATGATGCCGAAAGGGCCGAGTTCTGGCTTGATAACACCATTCGGGTGTTCGATGAATTGTCATGCACACCTGACGAATGTCTAAAATGTGCTGTATCTTTGTTGCGAGACTCATCCTACTATTGGTGGAGGACCTTGATTTCCATAGTCCCGAACGAGCGAGTAACTTGGGACTTCTTTCAAACGGAATTCCGAAAGAAATTTATTAGCCAACGGTTCATTGATCAGAAGCGTAAGGAGTTCTTGGAACTCAAGCAAGGCCGTATGACTGTATCTGAATACGAACATGAATTCGTAAGACTCAGTAGGTATGCCCGGGAGTGTGTAGCTGATGAGGTTGCTATGTGCAAAAGATTCGAGGAAGGATTGAATGAAGATTTAAAGCTACTAATGGGTATTTTGGAAATAAAAGAATTCGTAACACTAGTCGAACGAGCCTGCAAGGCGGAAGAACTTGGAAAGGAGAAGAGGAAGGCTGAATTTGAAGCTAGAGATTATCGTAAAAGATCGACGGGTAAAGCTCCGTTCTCAGCTGTAAAGAAGTTCAGGGAGGACATTAATAAGTCGAGGGCGACTGCGGGAATTTCCATCAGGGCAAGACCATCGATGGGCTCCCGAGCTACTTCGGTAGCTAGTGTGGGAAATAATCGTCACGAGAAACCTGAATGTCCCCAATGTGGAAGACGACACCTAGGTGAATGTTGGGGCAAGTCTACTAGCAGGGCCTGTTATGGATGCGGTTCGAAGGACCACTTCATTAGAGATTGCACGGAGCTGGATGAGAAGAATAAGATTCAAGGTGCAAGACCTAGTGGAGTGACATCTAGAGGTAGACCACCGAGAATTTTAGGAGGCAGGGGTGGTAGTCAGAGGGGGGCCTCTGATACAGCCGATCGAGCCGAGAACCGTACTCCTGCTAGAGCATATGCCATTCGCGCACGAGAGGAGGCATCCTCCCCCGACGTCATCACTGGTACCTTCACTCTCTTTGATACTAATGTGATTGCATTGATTGACCCTGGTTCTACTCATTCATATGTATGCGAAACCTTAGCAACCAGTAAGACTCTACCTGTTGAGTCTACTGAGCTCGTAATTCGAGTATCAAACCCTTTGGGTCAATGCGTACTTGTTGATAAAGTGTGTAAGAGATGCCCTCTAATAATCCGAGAATCCTGTTTTCCGGCCGATTTGATGCTTTTGCCGTTCGACGAGTTTGATGTTATTCTTGGTTTGGATTGGTTAACCGCGCATGATGCGGTTGTGAATTGCAAAAGCAAGACTATCGATTTGAGGTGCGCAAATAACGAAATAATCCGAGTTGAGTCTGCGGACTTAAGGGGGTTGCCAGATGTAATATCAGCAATGTTGGCCCAGAAATATGTAAGGAAAGGGTGCGAAGCATACCTCGCGTATGTACTTGATGACAAGGAGTTAGAAAAGAAACCCGAATCGGTGCCGGTGGTTTGTGAATACCCGGATGTTTTTCCTGAAGAGTTACCGGGTTTGCCACCTGTTCGGGAGGTAGAGTTTGGTATTGAGCTTGTACCTGGAACTACGCCAATTTCGATCGCTCCGTATCGTATGGCACTAACCGAGTTAAAAGAGTTGAAAGCTCAGTTGCAAGAATTGACGGATAGAGGTTTCGCTCGACCGAGTTTCTCACCTTGGGGTGCACCAGTATTGTTCGTGAAAAAGAAGGACGGAACCATGAGGTTGTGCATTGACTATCGTCAACTAAATAAAGTGACGATAAAGAATAAGTATCCGTTACCGCGTATTGATGATCTGTTCGATCAATTAAAGGGAGCATCGGTGTTTTCAAAGATAGATTTGAGATCGGGTTATTATCAATTGCGGATTCGAGATTCGGACGTACCCAAAACTGCTTTCAGAACGAGGTACGGTCACTACGAGTTCTTAGTGATGCCGTTCGGGCTCACTAATGCCCCTGCGGTGTTTATGGATTTGATGAATCGGATCTTCAGGCCGTATTTGGATCGGTTCGTAGTTGTGTTTATTGATGACATCTTGGTCTATTCAAGAAATGAGACCGAACATGCTGAGCATCTGAGGCAAGTGTTGCAAATTTTGCGGGATAAGCAGTTATATGCTAAGTTCAGTAAGTGTGAGTTCTGGTTAAGAGAGGTTAGCTTCTTGGGTCATGTGGTATCCGCATCGGGTATTCGAGTTGACCCGAGTAAAATTTCAGCCATACTTAACTGGAAGCCTCCAAGAAATGTTACCGAAGTCCGGAGCTTTCTAGGGCTCGCCGGTTATTACCGACGATTTGTCAAAGGTTTCTCGATGATAGCCACACCAATGACGAAGCTACTTCAAAAGGATGTTAAGTTCGAATGGACGGAGAAATGTCAGAAAAGCTTCGATCAACTGAAAACTCATTTGACTGAAGCTCCAATTTTGGTGCAACCCGAATCGGGTAAAGAGTTTGTCATTTATAGTGACGCATCCCTACTTGGGTTGGGTTGCGTATTGATGCAAGAAGGTCGAGTTGTGGCCTATGCGTCAAGACAATTGAAGCCACACGAGAGAAATTATCCGACCCATGATCTCGAACTAGCCGCCATTGTGTTTGCATTGAAAATATGGCGACATTATTTGTTTGGTGAGAAGTGCCATGTGTTTTCGGATCACAAAAGTCTCAAATATTTGATGACTCAACGAGACTTGAATCTGCGACAAAGACGTTGGCTTGAGTTGTTGAAAGATTACGAGCTTGTCATTAATTACCACCCGGGAAAGGCTAATGTGGTTGCGGACGCCTTAAGCCGAAAATCACTGTTTGCTTTGCAAGCGATGAATGTACACTTGTCTGTTCTACCTGACAATGTGTTAGTAGCTGAATTAAAAGCCAAACCATTATTGACTCATCAAATTCTTGAAGCTCTGGAAGTCGATGATGAATTGGTTGCAAAACGAGCTGAGTGTGTTCCGAACAAGGAATCGGAGTTTCAGATTGATGATGATGGTTGTTTGAGGTTTAGAAGTCGTTTGTGTGTTCCAAGGAATTCGGAACTCATTCCGATGATTCTGAACGAAGCCCATTGTAGCTGAATGTCAATTCACCCGGGGAGCACGAAAATGTACAACGACTTGAAATGTCAGTTTTGGTGGCATGGTATGAAACGAGACATCTCCGACTTTGTTTCGAGATGTTTAATATGTCAACAAGTGAAAACGGAACATCAAGTGCCTTCAGGGTTACTTCAGCCGATCATGATACCCGAGTGGAAATGGGACCGAGTCACAATGGACTTTGTGTCCGGACTGCCATTGTCCGCAAGTAAGAAGGATGCGATTTGGGTTGTTGTTGATAGGCTGACTAAGTCGGCTCACTTTATCCCCGTGCGTACGGATTTTTCATTGGATAAACTAGCCGAATTGTATGTTTCTCAGATTGTGAGATTACATGGAGTCAGATAGAGATCCGAGATTCACCTCGCGATTTTGGAAGAAATTGCAAGAAGCTTTGGGTACCAAGCTGCATTTTAGCACCGCTTTTCATCCCCAAACCGATGGTCAATCCGAGCGGATAATTCAGATACTCGAGGATATGCTGAGATGCTGCATCCTTGAGTTTAGTGGTTCATGGGAACGGTATGTACCTTTGATTGAATTCGCTTACAACAATAGTTTTCAATCAAGTATTAAGATGGCACCTTACGAGGCTTTGTACGGTCGTAAATGCCGTACACCATTGTTTTGGACCGAGCTCGGTGAAAGTAAAATTTTCGGAGTTGATTTGATTAAAGATGCCGAACAGAAAGTAAAGGTAATCCGTGAAAGTCTGAAAGCAGCCACAGATCGTCAGAAATCGTATGCGGATTTGAAACGAAAAGACATTGAATATCAGGTGGGAGATAAAGTGTTTCTTAAAGTTTCGCCTTGGAAAAAGGTACTTAGGTTTGGCCGTAAGGGCAAGTTGAGCCCGAGATTCATTGGGCCGTACGAAATCTCCGAACGAGTGGGGCCAGTTGCGTATAGATTGATTTTGCTCCCTGAGCTTGAAAAGATCCATGACGTCTTTCATGTTTCGATGCTTCGACGCTATAGATCTGATCCATCGCACATAATTAGCCCATCAGAGGTTGAAATTCAAGCCGATATGAGTTATGAAGAAGAACCGATGCGTATCCTAGCTCGTGAAGTGAAGGAGTTACGAAACAAAAGAGTTCCGCTAGTAAAGGTGTTATGGCTCAAACACGGGATCGAGGAAGCTACTTGGGAAACCGAGAGCTCGATGAAAGAACGATATCCAAACCTATTTACCGGTAAGATTTTCGGGGACGAAAATTTCTTAAGTGGGGGAGAGTTGTGACAGCCCAAAATTGACCCTAGTCGGGAAGTGGTTTCGGGACCACAAAACCGAGTCTTATAAATAATTAAAGATTATATTCTGTGTTTATGATGTGCGTAAATGCTTGTGTGATAGTTCCATACTTTAATTTGGTCAGTGTATGTGGAATTTATTAGTAGGGACTTATGTGAGACAATTTAGAAATATGCTAGGCAAGTGTTCAAGTGGCCCATTAATATATGTGGGAAAGTGTTTGTCCTTGCATGTCAAATTAGCCAAATTAAAGCATAGTGGCTGGCCATGCTATGGGTGGAAACATGTCACCAACATGTTATGCTAGTGATGTATGCTAAGAAAAATAAAATAAAGAGCATGGCAATTAAACAATGAAAAGGAAGGGTGATGAAAAAAAATGGTCTCATCCATAACCCCCCTTGTTGCCGTGAGTTGAGGAAAGAAAACAAAAAAAAAATGTGTTCATTCTTGAACACCTTTGGCCGAATAGAGGAAAGAAAGGAAGGGGAAGAGCTTGAGAAAATCGGCTATGGTGGTTTGCTAGACTAAGGTATGTTTGATGTTGTTCTTGAGATGCATGCATGTTTTAGTAGTTGACTTGAGTTCTAAAAACCCATGGTTCAATTTTGTGGATTGATGATGATTTTGTGTTTTGCCATTGATGAGTGCTTGAGCTTTTTGATAGTTGTTGATGAAAAGTGAAAGATATGTTAAAGATTAATATGTTAAATTAAGGCTTGGTAAGCTAGCTATTAAGGTGAAATGCTAATGTTAGTATTTGATTTGGTAATAATCTGTTTGGGGACAGCAGCAGTAAGGTGATTTTGGAAAATCGCCATAATTTGTAGGAGTTGAATTAGAAGCTGAGTGAATTATGCGATTAAAGCTTGAAGAGTCTATTTTCTTACAAAAGAAACTATAAAAACAAAAGAGTTACCAATCTTGAGATATTTGAAGTATTGTGGGGCTGAGTCAAAATGACTACTAGATTCCCTGTTCTGTTTTTAGGAAATCATTATAAATTGTACAAAAATGATTATAAGATAAAATTTATATTCTTAGACTCCTTAATGAGTCTAGTTTCAAATGAGATCAAATACAACACATTTTGAATTCTGTAAAATGAGAAATTTGATTCGTAGTGAAGAGTGGTCAGAATAGTCAAATAGTGAAACAGGGGAAACTTTAAGAAAAATCTGGTATTGATTGGCCAAGCCAAAAATTCTGAAAATTTTATGGATGGAAGATATACGAGTCTATATTCAAGGAAAATTAACGGCTAGTGATTTGGAGTTTTGTAGCTCCAGTTATAAACAATTTAGCGACTACTGCTCGGGAAAACAGCTCGTAGTGAATATGTGATTTTGTTGTAAACATTAATGAAAATTTGCCAATGAGTTATTTATTGACTATTATAAAGCTTACTATAATCTATGTGTGTGAAGGTCAAATCAATATATATATTATTCTGAAAGTAATACTTGAATAGTCGATTAATGACTATTTTAAATTTTGTTGAACTTAAGCTCAAGAGCAAAAGGGAACTAGATCCGATAAAGGCAAAGAAAAGATCACTGAGTAGTCGAGTTGGAACCGTCTTACCCAACACAAGGTAAGTCATTAAGCATGTAGTTGGTATTATTTCAAATGGTCATAATGTTTATGTATTGATGATGAATGGAATGAATAAATATACATATATATATATATGCATGTACGTATGTGATGATGAAATTGTTGAATGAAAAGAAAAGAGGTAAGATGTACTGAGTTGTTGATCTCGGCACTAAACGTGCGGGTATAACCATTTATGACCATGAGATTGGCGCTAAGTGCGCGGGATTAAATTGTACAGCACTAAGTGTGCGATTTGACTATGTTGCACTAAGTGTGCGAAATGAATATGATGCACTAAGTGTGCGAATTGACCATGCGGCACTAAGTGTGCGAGTTTGACTATGTAGCACTAAGTGTGCGATTTGATTACGTAGCACTAAGTGTGCGAGTTGATTATATAGCACTGAGTGTGCGGACTCAATATGCATTCGTGAATCATTATGGACACTATGTGTGCGACACTATTGAGTCGATCGCGGACAGCGGATCGGGTAAGTGTCTTGAGTACATGGCTAATAGGTGCTATGCTTATACTTGGTGTTGAGCTCGGTAAGTTTGAACCTATGTGACAACTATACTTGAAGTCACGTACATAAAATTTATCGTAGGATGGGTGAAAGGCCGTTTAGTCGTTTGATTGTAACGAAAATAAATTGATTTATGAAAATGCTTCAATGTCCTATTGATGAGTATATGGAATGTGAATGCATGAATTGATATGAAATTGAATCGATAGGTTGGAGGAACTATGGTATGGTTCGGAATGGATGGAGTAATTAGCCTCGTTCCATTTTGTTTTCTCTTGTGATAATGTTATTGATGGATGGTAGTGCATAGCTTATGACTTACTGAGTTATAAACTCACTCGGTGTTTCCTTGTCACCTATTCTAGGTTTCTTGGACACATCTCTTTTTGCGTGATCGGGCCGTCATCGAAGTCATCACACCGGATAGCAAGTTTTGGTACTTTCTTCTTAGTTGGCTTAGAAGAACATTTTGGCATGTATAAGCTATTACGTTGTGTTTGAACTTTGGCATGTAAACTTTAAGCCATGCGAAAATGGCACGAATGTTCGATTGAGTTGGATCAAGGGTAGGCATGAAATGGACCTAGTTACTTTCGTAACAGATGCTGGCAGCAGCAGTGTCATGAGATTGAAAAATCACTAAAAATAGTAGGAGTGGAATTAATTGATGAATAAATTATGTAATCGAAGCTCGATGAGTCTGTTTTCATGAGGAAGTAACGAGAAGATCATATGGGCAGTATATTAAGAGATAATCAGATTTTTGTGGGACAGGGCCAGAACGGTTTCTGGATTCCCTGCTCCGACTTTGGAAATTCATTATAAATTAACCAGAGATAATTATGGGTCGTACCATATATCTATAGATTCCTCTCTGAGTCTAGTTTTCATAGAAACAAACGGCATCAGTATTGAAGCCCCGTGCAGGGAGATATCCAAGTCGTAATGGGCAAAGGTCAGTGTAGTCGACCCCTGCAACATGGGAGACTTTGACTAATAAACTGTACTAATTGGCCCCACCAAAAATTCTAGAAAAAAATTCATAGATGGGAATATGAGTCTAGTTTCTGGGAAAAATTACGAAACTGATTTTCGAGTTACGAAACTCAAGATATGATTTTTAAAACGACTAGTACACAGATTGGGCAGTGTCTGGAAAATAAATTTTATAAGGGGTTAAAGTCAGTTAACACCTCGTGTTCGACTCCGGTGTCGGTTTTGGGTTCGGGGTGTTACAATATTAATCCAAATAAGATCACACAAATTTACCTGACAATTAATATACTCAAGAATTGAACATAAATATCATATGCAACTCATATATAACATTTAATACATCTTTGAACCTTTATACCAAGTCACTTTCACAACTTGTTTATTGCTTGAAGAACTATAGTAAATATACTTCAAATATACGGAATAAGATTGTTCACACGAGCTGTGAGAATGGGCCTGCTCACATGAGTTGTGGGCTGGGATGGTAACTTTACATAATGCTGCTCACACGAGCTATGAAGAATCTGCAGCAAATGCAGGACCTTAGCCATCAGTAAAACATCCAAAACTAGCACTCAAAACTGTATAAATCCTATTGACATGTCATATGTATCTTAGTTATTCACTAAGTTCACATAGACATTATTCCTTGTATTCAATCCATTTTCAATCTTTGTAGTTGTATACTCGCTTTTCGTATTTCCAATAACAATTCACATACACTTATGGTGAGTTATCATCATATACTCATCATTAAACCATATCACAACTTCAATCAATCATTTCTACTCATCTATTCACTACTATCGTTTAAATTTCTTATTTTACAAATTAATCTGATAGATGTCGTATTAATAAAAATTACACTTGTATATATTTAAAATTCTTAAGTATAAACACACAATTCAAAATTCTTAAGTATAAACACACAATTCAAACATAAGAATAGAATACAGTAAGTTCTATATGAACTTACCTGGAAAACAGCAACCAACAAGAAATTGAGGACTAATATGTAATTTTTACTATTTCTTGATTATCATCTGATTGATCCAACTCCCAGTCTATAATAATTCATTTCAATTTATCAATTTTAAGCATCTTTTAACAGCTTATTACAACAATATATCAATTCTATCTCATTTTACAATTTCCCTAAAGTTTCACATTTTATTCAATTTAGTCCCTAAAATCGAAATAGTTATATCTAAAATTTTAAGCTTCATTTTTCAATCTAATTTCAATTACATTCCTATACAACCCACTAAATTCAAAAATTATAGAAATTTCATGTCAATTTCAAAATATTTTTATTTTAGTCCCTAAGTTCAAAACTAACAAAACTCACTTTACAATTTAGTCCATAATATAATCTAAGCTTATAGCCAAGCTATTTTACAGCAAAAAAAATCAAGAATCATCAATGGAAACTTTTTAAAACTTTAATAGTTTTCTGATTTAGTACCCAGGCTAGCTAAATTAAACTACAACAATCTCAAAAATATAAAACTTACGAAAAACGAACTCAATTTGACTTACCATGCAAGAGGGCCAAACATGGAAGCTTCAACAATGCTTCTCTTGTTTCTTTTTCTTGTTTTCAGTTGAAGAAGATGAAAAAAAAATATGATGCATTTTTTCCTATGTTTTTATCACTTATATTATTTTATTATTTAACTTATATTAATTTAATTAAGGCAAACTTTAAAATTAATAAAATGCTTCATCCACAAACCATCCAATAATCTTTAAAATGACTAATTTTTCATTTAAAGCCTTGAAGTTATAACTTTTCTAGAAAACAAATTCCTTTACATAAAACGAACTACATATACGGCCTTTCTGCCATATTCCAAGTGAAGACGCCTAACTTCCTCTTCATATCCAGATCTTATGGTCGAGTCTTGCAAATTCTCCAAGAGATGTCTATATTAACTCATTTTTTCTTGATCCAGGCCGCGACTCATTGATCACTTGTCCCTGCGATACTCGTCAGCTCCTTGACGACTCTCGAATAATCTTTGACGGCTTGTATCCTCAGGAAATGAAGCAAAGTCTTGTATTTCTTCACGGACTATCAGCCTTCTTTCATTGTGTTTACTTGGACCATATTTAGATAACCGTGTTATAATCTACTTTATCAAAAAATTTGTTTTCTTATGACAAATTGTTCTATTTAGCAATTAAATATGAATCAACACCTTATTCCTATGATGATGTAATGTAATGCAATTATAAACAAAACAAAAACAAAACATGTTAGTACAGGATAAATAAATAACAAATAAAGCAATTTGGGTGACCACTAGGGGTTCAAAGTGGCTTTACCAAGGGTGGGCTCCTAGGTCACTCTATATGTAGTTTAGTTCTAGAGTAAAGGTACCTGAACCAGCAGATTCCTTGATCTTCGCCCACTATAGGCTCATACAGACCAAGTTCAATTCAGGGGAATACATTTCCCTATGGCTGCACGGAGATGAAAATCTCACGAAGACATAGGTACGAATGTATCCCGAAAGCGATCCGCTATCCTGCACGGAGGTGAAAACATCACGAAGGAATAGTTTCTCACTCCCACTTAAAGGGTGCGACCACAACGGTCATGAAATGCAATGTGCGAGGATATATGCATAAAAAACTTGAAGCGATTAAAGAAAATAGGAATAAAATGATAAAAACCGTAAGAAAAATGGGTGAAATGCAATGAAAGGATCATACATCAAAACCAAATTTTCAATTTTCGACAAAAAGACAAAAGTTAATCAACTTGTGGCTTGACTCTCTTAATAGGTCCCCAGTGGAGTCGCCAAGCTGTCGAAACCATTTTTTAAAACGGGGATCGACTTTGATTTTGAAAGTGAAAATTAAAACGGGAGTCGCCACCGATCTTTATTGGATGTGATCGGATCACCCTTGTTTTAATAAAACATTTTAGTTTACTAAAACGACATTTTAGTCTACGAAATTTGAGAAAACGGGTTCGGGAGTCGGTTACGTACGAGGAAGGATTAGCACCCTCGTAAAACCAAAAATTGGTACCTAATTGATTAATTAATGTCTTAATATCGTAAATTGAAAAGTTTTAAAATAAATTTTGAAATACGATCCCTTTTTATGAATGTCGAGTTTAAAAGTGCTTGAATTGGATCAAAACGATTGCTAAAGATATCCTCGTCTCGAGACATCAGAGAATCACATCCCGTAAGTTAGGACGCGATACCTTGGACTTCCGAGCGCAAGTTTATCTTTAATTTTAATTGAAATTTCATGTGTTCTTAAAACTCGAAAGGATATTTGGCTATTTAGAATCAACGAGAGAATCGAAACCCCGTAAGTTAGGGCACAATTTCTCGACATTTCAAAATGCATAACATTGCCTTATTTGGAAAATTTTGTTTTTGAATAGTAGCGAATACAATATTTAAACGACGTGTCTTTGTTAGATTAAAATAAAACAATTTATTGGATAAATGTATTGGGCTTAATGTATGATATGACTTAGGCTAGATAAAACAAAGATATATCGTAGAGCATGGGATAATACAACATGAATACAATGTTATACAAGCAAATGAAAATGATGAATATACGAATAGACCAAATATAATACACGCAATGGTAATATTCACATAACATATATCGCTTAGATACTAATCATTAATAATCAAAGACAAATGAATAAAAAAATATTATAAAGCGAATTAAAATGAATAAAACGTAAAGCAAATTTAAAAATGACAAGAAATGAATTTAAAATAACTAATAAAAAGAAATATCAACAATGTGCAAGCCAATTTAAAAGAAGAATATATGTATAAGAGATTTTAGAATAGATATTACAGACCAAAATTTGAAATAAATAATATATGGGAAAAGCTTAAAAATGAATAATGTGTAAAATAATTTAAGACAAATGATACCTAAACAAGTATAAAATAAATATTATGTAAAAGAAACTTAAAATATGTAATACTCAAGACATCTAAGAAATAATTAGTATGTATATGTGTACAAAATAGATATAAGGATTTGAAATTGATAATACATATAAAATTTTACAATAAACAATTTAAAACGAATGATGCATGAAGCGAATTTGTAAAATATATTATATAGAGAATTTTAAAATCTATATTACATAAAGCAAATTGAAAAAGATTCATACGAATAATTTTAAAGTAAATAATATATATATACATGTAAAAGTATGAAAAATATATATATAAATTTAAAGTAAACAATAATAAAAAAATATATTAAAATAAATAAATAGGGTTATATAAGGCATGAAAACAGTTTTAAAATGAACGATGTGCATATAGATTAATTTAAAAATATACATATATATACATAGAGATAAAAACTTGAAATAAAAGGGGGCTTAAAGAAAATAATAATAGTAATAACAATATACAAAACTGTCACTTTGTTATATGTATAAAAAATAATTGGAAATAAACTATATGAATGATATGTGAAAAGTAGCAAAAACATATAATATAACAAAATAGCCTAGTACACTCAATATACAAAAAAAAACGTTTAAAATGGATAGTAATTCGATTTTTAATAATCAATGTTAAAACAAGTTAAAATAAATCATATACATAAATAATCTAGTAGCAAACAGTATGTAAAATATTTGAAATAGTACATAATAAAACATTCTAAAATTAATAAACAATAAAAGTAACAAAAAGGATGCAGGACGTGATTGAAAGTGGGCCAGAATTCAGGGTATCAATTGCAAATGAAAAGAGAAGGTCCTGGGGGCTAATTCGAAACATGCTTAAACTCGCGGGGATTAAATGGGACAATATCCCAAACCCAAGCATATGTGTGCAAAACGGCAGTGTTTTGCATGGCTATTAAAGCCAAAAAATTTTGTTTATTTTTATTTTAACTTTATTTTCTTTCAAAAAAAAAGGCAGAGAGCCTTCCTGCTCTCTCTCTCCCTCCTCCCTCTTCTCATTTGGCTAGGGTAATATACCCATCATCGCCGGACCACCGCTCTTCCACCGTAGACGGTGGTCGGAGAGAAGCAAAATGGTCCCCTTAGCCTCGTTTGAAACGCCTTTAAAGGCTAGGCTACGAAAACTCAAAGAATCGAAGGAGGCCCTCAACCCCCCTTTTGGGTCCGATGTAGGCGATGGAAAAGTGTTCTCCGACGCGCGACCACGAGATCGAGGTGAGCCCCTCCCTTTTCTTTTTTATTCTTTGTTTTTTATGCTTAAAATAGATATCTAAAAAATGAAATAAAATGAAAAAACGAGAAGATAAAAGAAACAAAAAATATTAAAACGACCTTTCTAATTTTTATTTCACGTTTTGCTTTATAATCTCCGTAAAAAAAGAAAGGGATTGATTTCGGCTTTTATAGCCGAGTTACACTGATTTGTTCTTTGTTTTTTCATTTTGTTTGATTCCTTTCGTTTTTGTTTTTGCTTGTCGTTTTCTCTTTGTTCGTTTCTCTACTGTTGGTATTTGCTTGCGTGTGGACCTTCATTTTGCAGGTCGTGTCAGAGGCTGGTGGTTGGTGCCCCGAGCGGTGGTGGCACACGTGTCAGAGGAGGCAGCAGCTGAAAGTCTGCAGCTAGGGTTTTTGCTGCTGAAAATTTTTAGTTGGTTGGGCTGTCTTGGGCTTTAGGGTTTGTATTTAATTGGGTTTGGTTTAGTAGTGGGCTGATGGTTTTTGGGTAGTTTGTAATTTGGGCTAGGTGACTCTTGGACTTTATTTTTATTTATTGTATTTGGTGTTTTATTTTGGTTTGTTGGTATGGGCCAAAATTGGCTGCTACAGTCTTTATATTCTTGTCAAGCCAATGGTAAGTCAATGTAAAACACTATCATAGTATTTGAGATTTACCTCGTTCGTTGTATTTACTCGACTCAACTATCCAGTTTGCATCACCACTTTTCCAAATTTTAATGCACAACCTACCTTTCCCATAAGTGGTGACTCCTCCAATAACTCAACAGAAATGAGCCTCATTGATCCTAGCTTCAAAGTTTTCACAGCTATTTTTTCCTCTAAGTCCGATGCACAACTCACCTCTTCATTGGATGGAAGTCTTTCCAATGACTCAACAAGCTCCATCGTTTTCCCCGAATTGAACCTCATTGGTCCTAGCTTCAATGTTTGCATCACTACTTTTTCCCATAAGTCTAATACATAACTCACCTCTTCTTTAGGTAAAAGCCCCTCCGACGACTCAAGAAGCTTCGTTGCTACCTTCCTCTTGACCAAGGATATAGACAATTCTGCAACTAATGCAGACCACGACACAAAAAGCATTTCACTCGCTTCTTCTTGTTCCTCTTTGCCCTCTTGGCTTCAACTCCTCCCTCGATCAAACTAAGTCCCATGGGTGCCTTGTCTGACCCATCATCCCCTTCAATAACAGACTTCTTCGAATAGTTTTATAACCTATGCGGTCCACTACACAATAAACACCCCACTAGCTTCTTCTTACTCTATTTGGCCATGTTGGTTTTAACACTCCTTACGGTCGAACCAAGTCTCTCAACCTTACCTTCTGGCTTTTCATTTTTCGAAAGCACAGATCTCTTCAGACATTTTTTTAACAAAAATGAACCGACACAAAGGAAGCATTTTATCTTATCCTTTTTTTTCTTTGGGTTGTTAGGTTTCCTCTTCCCAACTCATGGTTTCTCATTACCACCATTGTCATTGTCATTATCATTGTCATTATCTTCCTCGGACTCAAAAGACTCAAGCTTATCTTTTCCTAGACCCAACTTAACCACGGACTCGACTACAATCATGGCTTTCGATAGCTCTTGGACACCTCCACGTTCCAATTCTTGTTTGACCCACAACATTAACCCATTCTTGAAGGCAAGAAATATATTATTCTCTTTCACATCTAAAATTTAGAGCATGAGTTCCCTGAACTTTCAAACATACTCCCCAACTATGCCTCGTTACATAAGTCATTCCAACTTTTGTTTAACTTACTTATCAGCATATTTCGGGTAAAATTATCCTTTCAACTCATGTCGAAACTCTTTCCAGGTCTCAATCTCACTATGTCTTTTTCTATGGACCTGCTCCACCACCATAAAAGCACAAAATTAGTATAAAAAAGAATATTGTAGCGGTATTTACCTTAATAGCATCATTCATGATGCCTTTGGCATGAAAGTATTGCTCTATTCCCCATAAAAAATTATCCACATTGCATGAGAACCATGTCCCCGCAAACTCTTTTGGCTTTGGGACATCTACATCACGATTGAGTGTTGTACTCGACACTCCTCTATCCATGGCTGCTCGACACAAGGCAAGCTCTCCCTCGAGCTCCTCTATTCTTGTGTTAAAAGCCCTCGTCATGGCCATTTTTTCCTTCTTTAAAGCAATCACCATGCCCTCGAAAGCATCACTCCTCTTCGTCAGCTTATTCCTAGTGGAATTCAGTGCCCTTGCACCTTTTCTGCATTGGTCTCGTGAGACTCCAATATAAACTCTTTGAATTTATCCTTCATTAAATCAAACCCATCGGTGCATTCACAACTACCTTTAGCGTCTCACTCACGTCTCTTATGGGCTCCTCGAGATTGATCATTTATTCCTCTATAGCCAACAGCATATCTTTCAATAGGATTGGTTTTTTGAACCATCCACGGGTCTTCCTTTACTCATTCTGATCGAAAAAAATTTTCGACATCTTGAACGGTACCTTCGCAATCTAAGCTCTGATACCAACTATCACGGGGTTAGAACTTTAGTCTCGCAATCCGTGCAATCTTAGGCAATTCTTTCATTTCAAATGCGCCTAAGTCAACCTAACTCCCACAAAGTGAGGATCCTCACAGAATTCCTTTAAGGTACCAATTTATATAATGGGAGCAACACAAACCAAAAGAATGCTCAAAAGAACAAAATAGCCACAGAAAAATAATGCACGAGATGTCTTTGAGTAAATACTCTCAATTTATTATTCTCTACTAAATAATGGAATACAATGGATGATTTACAATTAAGAGGGAGGCTCTCTATTTATAATTGAGCTCTCCTAAATCTAACGGTCTAGCTACATTTACATCGATACTAAATAATGGAATACAATGGATGATTTACAATTAAGAGGGAAGCTCTCTATTTATAATTGAGCTCTCCTAAATCTAACGGTCTAGCTACATTTACATCGATAGACGAGATGAAGTCTATCCCTACAATTAAGGGATTTATAAGATTTACACAATCAAATCAAATCTAATCTTATCATATATTATTCTCCTCAATCTTCTAAGATTAGTTTCCCTATTTACCAATGTAGCTTAATTTTCTATATCTGCTTCATTAGGCCACCTAGGCTTCAAATGGACAGGCTTTTCCATCAATTTTTTAAAACAGGTCAGTTCTTGTGAGTCAAATGGACAAGCTTTGCCCTTTGGCCCATGAAACTTGGCTTGTCATACTTCTTCATGTAAAAAGATTTAGTGACACTTTAGACAAACTATTTAATTTTTCAAAAAAAAAACGAAAACTAGAAGTGAGACAATTGTTTGTTTATGGTTGCAATTTTTTGTTAAGTTTGGTGTCTTGGTAATTTAACATGAATTGATATTATGGAGTCTAATTATGAGAATACTTGATAATTTTATGCTTAATTGAATTATTAATCAACGTGTTAGCTTGAAGGAGTCGGTTGTATGATGGAAATTTTACTAATGTCTATTTGCCTAATTAGATTGAAGATTATAGTGATTGAATTGACTTGAATGATTATGGTATCTTTAGATTGATAAATGCATAAAATGCTATTTGCCTAATTAGATTGAAGATTATAGTGATTGAATTGACTTGAATGATTATGGTATCTTTAGATTGATAAATGCATAAAATGCTGGAGGGTAAGCATTGGCTAAGTGTGGATTTTATAATGCGCTTAATTCATATATTTTTACTATTTATTTTAATTAATTTTAGACATAAATTTTATCTAATTTGACACTTAATCCATCATTTTCTATATAGCTATAATCATTTTCTAAATGGGGGGGATGAGTTTCTATTTTCTAGAATTCAATTTAATGGTTTTATATTCTAATACTTATTAAGGTAAATTGGAAATAACTTGCAGTATTTTTCTTTTCATTTTGGCTGCCTCCTCCTTCTTCTTCTTTTTTTTTTTTTTTGTGCGTAGATGAATGCAGCATATTATGAGATTTGCAATACTAAACCCGATGCTTAGCTTAGATAGTCAATCCATCCACTCATACCGAGGTTTATATCAAGTAAATTTAAGGTTCGGATTTCAGCATCAGCAAACTTTTCGGCTACGGATTCCTTTGTAACAAATATAAATATATATATTGGGAATATCATTTTTTTCCCCTATTTTTGGGGTAATTTGGATGATACAATTTCATGAATGGCAACATTTTGAAATACATATGCATATTGTTAGATGCTTTCTTTTTCTATCTTTTTCCCTTTGTTTCTTTTTTCTTTTTCTCTGTTCCATAGTAATCAAAATGAAGGATTCTTCTGAATATTGGAATGAATAGGAGTAGGGAACAGGACACATTTTTTTAACAAGGAAAAATGTTTGTGACACAAGGCAATAGTCATCCCTCATTTGTTTATATTGTTCGTCTCTAGATCGAAATCGAGGCCTCTTCAAGGTAAGACTTGTGTAATTTAGGAGTTGTTGATATTAATCTGATTTCATCATTTATCCAGGAAAATAAAAAAAGATTCCAGGTTTGTAGATCATAGGTGTCATATGCTTTGTTATAGTGTTGAATCTTTCCGCGGTAGATTAGTGGATAATTTACTCGAAGTTACATAAAAACCTATCATGAAATGCAGGCAAATTTTCCTTTTCTGAATCCCGAAGTAAGCGGTGGGCCATCTGATCTTTCACTCGGAACACCCCCTAGATCGATTGGATTTGGTAGCCGTAGTGGAAAGGGTTTACTTTCCGGTAAAGGTGGTTCATCATCAGGAAGCTTGTTGCATGGCTTATGCTTCAAGAAAATAGGTACTAGTGTAATATGTGATGGCGAGAGAAGCTTGCTCCTCATGCCAGACAGCAAGACAAATCCCGAATGTCCTAACATGGCTCGTTTGCCTTCCCCTATTTTTTGGAAAAGATGTTCGTCCCTGCCCGCTAAGCCTGACTCAAATTTGTTGCCATCTGTGGACGTGCCTTCTTCTGAAAAATTGTCCGAGGAGCAGAATAAATCAGATGTATATATCATTTGGTTCCAACTATTTTATGAACTTTGAACAATGGGGAAGCCCGTAATTTCCTTTTTAGCAAAACATATTTATGTGTTTTCACTTTATAAGGCCTTTTGGTACTTGTAATTTATATGCAGAAAGGAGGAAAGGATGCTGTGGTGTCACGGTCCCTGTCGGTGCCCGGACGAAGTGTTGTTATAGTACGATCGGCTTCTTTCGATACCCATAAAAAGAATGTCCCTGCAGATAATGGTGATGGTACATATCACACACTTGTCCGACTTGCTATGTTATTCCAACTCTTCATTTTTTCTTGAAATGCCCTTTTCCAATATATATCTGCACATGTATATGGGAATACCCTCCAAGGACCCTTTAAGTATGTGGAAAATTTTAGAAAAGGAGCATGTACCAATATCTGATATTCATAGTCGATCCTAGGTAACATGGCTGCCATAGGCCATCTTTTAGCAAATGGAGATGGTAATTAAATTATTGAAAACTTTGAGCTACTAGTCTAGCACATTTGATCATGCAAATTGTTCCGGACTTACAACACAGGATTTTCGATGTTTGACTAGTTTTATTGTTGGTTCCGAGTTTGATTTCCGTGTTCCTATGGCAATGCAGATAAAAGTAAAGTGGTTCCTCTAGAAAGCAACGATGAGGAGATTCCAGAAGAGGAAGCTTTGTGCCGAATCTGTATGGATGTATGTGAAGAAGGAAATACACTCAAAATGGAATGCAGCTGCAAAGGCGCCCTTCAACTCGTGCATGAGTCATGCGCTGTTAAGTGATTTAGTACTAAAGGAAACAAAAACTGCGAGGTATGCATGCAGGAAGTGCGGAATTTACCTGTAACTTTACTGCGGTTGCCTCCTAATTCTCTAAGGGGTAATAGACGTGCTCGAAGGGGCAGTAGACAGAATGTTAATTCACAGAACTCACCATCCGAATCCGCAAGGTAACATATCAGCTATTAATCAGGTTATTTAGCACCAAATTCTTGTTTCTCAAGTAATGAATCTTTGTTTTATTTCTCAAGTATTGTTCTCTTTCATTTTAGTATTCTTTTCTTAGTGGTACTGACACTAAGCCTAGTGCTGAGTGAGTAAAATATTCAACACTAATAACTATTTCGCATTCCTAATTGTTTCTCAAGAATTAGCCTTTTTTCTAATTAGAGAACTTACCTGAAATATGCAGTGCCTGGCAGGATTTCATGTTGCTCGTGTTAATTAGCTCAGTATGCTATTTCTTCTTCCTCGAGCAGCTACTGGTATGTTATCCAAGCCTATCAAAGTTCCATTAAGCGCTCAATCTAGTTCGTAAACAATAGCATTTTATATTCCACCAGCATCCTCATCGGGTTGACAATGTCGATATTATGCCTTGCCATTTTCGCAGATTCTTGACTTGAAGGCTCAAGCAATTGTGATTGCAGCACCATTTGCGCTTACCCTAGCCCTTTTAGCATCTATCTTGGCAGTTATCTTAGGTATGTCCGAGTCTCATAAATTACGGTTCTGTCTTGAGTTGTGATTGTTTTTAAGGTCTGCTCATTTCGGATTACAGCAATCAAGCAGTATATATGGACATATGCAGCTTTTGAGTTTACACTCGTTGCAATAATTTTCTATGTATTATATTCCCTGGTGAGCAATAATTTAAATCATCTTAGTTTCTTTTTGCAATCAGTTCTCATTAATGGCATCAATAGAAATTCACTGAAGGCTTTGTACTGAAGTATATACCAGTGAAAACATCTAGACCCTTTTTTTTCTTTTTCATTTTTTTTTTGGGTGTGTGTGTGCGTGTGTTTGCAGCTCCATCTGAAGCCTATTGTTGCAATACTGCTTTCGGGAACGTTTAGTTTTGGGATAGCTATGGCAGTCAATGCATTGTATATCTACTATTTCGATATGCGAGTTCGTATTACAGAAAATTCTAACCCAGTATGATTGGATCTGGTAAGATGAGGTATTCCTGCATTTTATGCTTATTTAATGAAGCCTTGGTGTATATATATATTTGAAGCTGAAATACGTATCTTAACTTCATAGGATGATGCTATTTGCCAAGGAAGAAGGGCAATTAGAGGCTAAATACCGGACAACCTTTCCATTTTTTTTTATACAACATTATGCTGAAGTTTTGGAATAGAGGAAGAAGTTGCGTCGGAATAGAATTAAAGGTTGTAGATATTAGGATTCAAATTCTAATCTGAATTAAATCTTGAGCTCGTGTTCAGTTCAAAAGCAATCCATATTATTATTATTTTCTCATTTTGATAACATGACTAAGTTCTAATGTACACCTTGGCGAGTCTTTGATCAAGTATATAGATCAACAACTTTCATGAAGAAAAGTTCAACATATCACAAATACACATGATGCCAAACTTAAATGGAAAATAACACACCAACACGCATGATCGTCATAGCAAAAGGGTACTAGTAAAAGAGAGCGATATGTCATGATTATAGTACAAACCACTCATAATACTGTTTCATGATTATACTACAATATACAGCTACACAAATCCTATGATATATACTGATCACTGGGTTCTAAAAACCTAAATCTAACAAAGATTATGTCCCTAAGAGAAAAAAAAACATAACATAAAAAAAGGGGAAGAAAATTCTTAGGAAGTTGAAAATAAATAATAAAGAAAGCCAAAAACTTCATTTATGCTTTGTTACAGGTAGGAACCTATTATCCTTTCTTAGCCATATGGTGGAACGTGTTTTTCTAACATGATCTGAAAAGAGACGATGCCTGCCAGTAGATATAAATGTAACTGTGTTAGGAGCAACAAACGAAAAGCATTCATCAGCTCAACCATTTCAAACCATTCACCAGACACCATTCCGATATTCATGGACAAGAAAATAACACAAAAGGTTACTGATAAAAGAGTGGTATAGTGCCAACCTCTCATAATCCAGCTTTTGAGTAACTATTCCATTCAGTAGTAGCTCAGAACTGTAAACTGCTGCCCCTGAAAGCATATAAAAAGGGCAAAAAGTTCTGATGAAAACCAAATTCCGTAAAACATGTAAGAGTTGAACATAAGAACAAATCTATAACCTTTTTCAAGAAAAGGAACACAAATTGCATAATCTTCTTCACATGATAGAATCAATAAATCATCCAGGACTTTGTCATCCTTCATAGCAGACCTACCAATTCTCTCTAAGGCCTGGAAACCGTGTCGTTCAAAATCAGGATAGAAAGGGGTCAGTATTTTAATAGGACCAGAAGCATCAAAAAGTATTAAGTAAAAGCACCAAGGGTTTGGAATTAATCAATCGTTTTCATATGCCACTCTGAAGGAACAGTCCATGAAACAGCTGCATACCTGACCGTGGAGCACTGCAACCAAATGCACAATTGTTTCTTTATTTGGCTTTGTATTTGGGGTGATTAAAATTCTTCGGCCCTGCATAACTTTCACTATAGTAAATATCTTGATAGAATATGCGACCAATGCAACAGGTAAACCTAAAAAACTTTTACCTGTAATAAAGGTCGCCTGCGTGCACGTGCTAAAGAAGATGGCATGCAAAACCCAAACTCTTTCTCCTTTTTGATGTCCCTCAATATATAAGCATCTTCATCAATGTGAATGTTAACCTGTCCAATGCTTTCAAGCCATAAATGTGTGACAACTGGTTTGCCCGAAGCAATTGCTTCCAACATATTCCTAGTACGCACAAATTTATCTGTTACAAAGTGTGTTGCAGCTAAAATAGATGATGCCTCGGAGATGCCTAGGCGGGCCAAGATCTGGTGACAAAATCAAGGCATAAGATTTAGTTAGATGAGCTCATATATCATTAAAGAGATATCGATATCAGAAATAACTAGTACCTTTTTCTGCTGTTTAATTATATCTTCATTGAGGTGGTTGCTGAACAAGACTCTAATATCAGCCAAATCCCTTCTCTTCCTCATATCTTTTGAAGTAGCAATAGGTTCTGGGTCGATTGGGCTTAAACTTCGGAGTTCTTTGATAAGCAAAGATTTTGACAAGTTCTTCTTGCAGGATTGTTTAAAATATTCCTCACCCATACAAACAGGTGATGCTGCATTTATAGGTGTTGGACAGTTAACTGGCGTCGTGCATAGAGAACCAAGAGATCTTGATTTCTCTTCTGGTGACTCATCGGAAGCAACAGTCACAGCTAAATTTTCTGAAATTGGTGAAGAAACTGCAACATGGTTTCCTCCAGAGTGCTGGATTTCCTTTGCTGCTACAGGTCCAGTTATGCTTGTAGATATCGTCCTCCTATTCATCTTGGTAGAATTGCAATTAACCACATTGTGCTTTGAACCTTGTTTATCTGAACTTTGACGAGACAATTTTCCTTCTGAATTCTGGTCTGGAAAATGCAGAACAGGACAAGTATTCCTGGATGATCGTGTTATCCTCACAGTGGTAGAACGAATGCAAGTGCTCATATTGTTTCTTCTGGACTTTTTTACCACAGGAATTGATGGTTCATTATCTAGCTGAACAGACTTTTCAGACTGTGCTTCCAAGTTATCAGATTCACCAACATGAACAGACATTTTGCGGGAAGATCTATGTTTGGGATAGCTCGATCCATGATTGCCATTATTCCCAGCAATCAACCCCAAATGCAATTGGTCATCATTACATGATTCAACATTTCCATGCTCCCCAGATTGGTTAGAATGAAATTTTGAAAGTTGCTCTTCGGCATTTGACGCTAAAGATAACTCAACATCGGTAACATCTATACTCCTGGTTCTATTCTCTTGAAGTAAACCAACCTCTTTTTCAAGTTTTTTACCTTTTCTACAATCACTGGCTGAAGCCTCAGCTATTTGTGCATTCATGACCAAGGACTGCCTCGTCCGATGAGCAATGGGTGTAACAGTACAAACCTCCTCAAGATGCCGTTTCTTAATTGAGCTGCTCATAGTTGACCTTCCAGTGCCATGAAGTTGACTCCTCGTCAAAGCTCCACCGGCCTTTCTTTTCTTGATACTCTTTGAGGGCATCTTGGTCATATTAATGCCACCACTGTTTTGGTTCTTATCATTATTCGATTTCGCTTTCTTTGTTCTCTGTAGAAGTAGATCAGTATCACACTCCTTCCAGACATTTTTTGAACTTAAATTCTGCAAAACCGAAGACACTCGAGTTCTCTTGGATTGCCTAGTAACTGGAGCAGCACCATAACAATAAACACCCTTTCTCAATACGAATTCTCTAGAAGAAATTCTCTTCCTGCATTTTCCTCTACACAAAATTTTTGAGGAACCCTTTGATATGCCTGGGAAACCTAGATTACCATTCACGTCAGTAGCCACGTCCCCATAAAATAATGCTTCCATAGCTTCAGCAGATATCTGAGTGTCGAAACCTACATTTAGTTCAGCAGCAGCAGCAGCTTCCAATTGTCCTCTAGAGGAATCTGAGTTACACTGTTCATCAAACTCATTCAAAAGATTCTTCCTAAAATCCAGTTGACCTTCTCCCACTGGCTTGCCATTATCTTTTGACTTGCACAACAATGATTTTGAATCAGAATCAACTATCTCTTTATCGTGGGCATTTGGTTGGTCTACATTGCAAGATTCATTGAGTTTACTTCCTTTAGGCTTATGGGCATGGTTAGAATTTTTCTGTGCATGGCTTCCATCACCATAGAATTCTTCCTTCCTTCTACAATAAATACCACCCCCTCCTTCATCCTCCAAAGCATCATCCCAATCAAAAATCTGTGTTTCACCAGCCGTCCTTTCAACTGTTTTCTTGGCCAAGCTTTGTGGCCCTATTATCGCACATGAAATAAGTGATTTTCTCCCAGTACTCTTTCCTAGGTCAACTTGATCATCAAGCTCTGTCATCTTATCATTTACAAACCTTTCCACAAAATTAAGTGCATTAGCTTGTAATAACTCCCCAGGTTCTTCAGAGTCAATATAGCTTAAACCTGCTGACTGACCATCACTTGCAGGAAACTGAAGCAAGTCATCTCTTGCATCCGCATTTTCACTTCTGCAAGAAGACCTTTCGGCAAAAAGTTTTCTCACAGTTGAACCAACCCTGCAACTGGTTCCATGCCTTAAACCAATTGAGTTCTCTTCACGATTAACCAGATGTTGTGCCTGATTCATCTTCTCCACAACATTAGGGTTTGAACCATCACTTTTAATTGTGCACTGGTCTGAAAACTGACAACCAGTCTGGATGAAACAAGACTTGCCATTCATTCCCCGTAATGCTGCTTTACGAGCTGCAAGACCAGAGGCATGCAAGGCTGCTGCACGAACTGAAGTAAACCTTACAGATGCTACAGAAAATAACTAATGTTAACAGAGAGATGGAAAGACCAATTGGCCAAAAATGATCTTCCACCATCTTTTAATGTTTGAAGATGGGATGCCCATGCTTCCAAATTCCAATTATTTATAAAAGTAAATATTTTAAGAGAATGCTTTCAAAAGATGAACCACCGGGGTTACAAATGTTCAACCCTCGCTGCCCCCCAACCATGGGATGCGGAATATTCTAATGAGGGATGCACTAGGGGTCATGTATGAGAGGACTTATAAATGTAATTTATGTTGATGTAAGATTTTTCCTTTCCTGTTTACCCAAAAAAAGGAGAAACTGCTATTAGTCAAAAAGTACTAGCTCATCATCAAAGTTATTCTAGATAAAACGGGAATAATGTCGAAATGTTGATGAGATATACTATCTATCGCATTAATTTCCTCAATGTACTCTACAAATTTTCCCTGCAACAAATGTGTATAGGTTCATGAAGATAGCTTAGTCTCAGATAGATTTTATGACAATAATTGCAGCATGAGCATAAGGAGAAACAAAAAGGTTATTCAAAAGCTAATCAGACTACTTCATCTAATTGTCAGCAATAAGTATCACCACAGTAGCCTGGACAATGACCTAGTTGGTTCAAACAAAGCCAATGTTCTATCGAGAAATGCTTAGAAAACCTTGACAATGTTCATGCATTTGTAATCATGCAGATGCTATAGAAGACATACTGGATTTTGATTCCGGCACAGCTCTGATATCCGGTGTTGTTGTAGAACCATGGATCCCTGAAGTACACACAATATCTTAACTTCAATTCAGACATCAGTGACAACTTCCTAGCTAGCAAATCATATATGTATTTCTAGCCAAGACTTCAATATTTTCTAAAAGGTTAAGAAAAAAATACCTGAATTCATTTGTTCATTGGTAGAAGCATTATGTTGCTCCAAAGATTCCTTCTTCTGGACCAAGAATTGACCGCAGTCTCCTGTTACTATCTCATCATTTGAGACCTCATCACCTTGGTCTAATATCTCAGTCCCTTCCATTCCTTCACTGTCACTATCCGCAGCAATTGCATCATTGAATTCATCCAACAATTGAGTCTCCATATTCTCAAAGCAATCTAAATCATCCAACACCTGTGTTTCACCATCGAAGTTCAACACTTGAGTTTCCCCCCCAAGGTTGAGAGCCTGGGTCTCCAATCCATCCTCGACCTGAACATTATAATCGTCAAAAGGAACTGTACTTTGTAGATAGTCTAATTGATCACTATCCTCGTTATCAGCTTTATCACCTAATTTTTTTTTCAAACACATGTTTAAATATAAATAATCAGTATTTCACATAATTTAAATAATTTAAAAGAACAAATAGCTAACACTGTATTAGAAAGAGTCGAGAAAAGATAAAAACATCAAAGATGCAAGGAAACATACCCAAAAATGAATATTGAGAATCAAATTCGAAGGGCTGAGTATCGGAATATGAAAAATCCGAGCTTGGGTTCATTTCAGAGGGTTTAATATCGCCATTGTCGCTTCCAAGAGGGGCCATTTTTTATTTCACTTCCAAACTCATCAGCGATTACAAATCTAGGTTAAATACCTAAAAAGAGAAGACTTTTTACAGATAAATAAAGAAAAAGGAGACAGTGTAAAAAAAGAAAATTGGGGGCTAACTGCTAAGGCTAACAAGTAAGTATTGGTAGAGTGGAAATAAGAACAAACAAAGGAGAGGGAGGAGGCAGAGAGAGAGAGAGAGAGAGAGAGAGAGGATTAGGGTTTCAAAAGATGAGGGAATGAGAGAGAAAGAAAGAGGGGCAGAATTTTTGGAGGGAAAATTGAGGAAAGAACAGGAGGGAAAATACACTGAGATTGAGACTGTTGCAAAAAAATAACATTTTTACGTTTAGGGTTGATTGTTGGAGAGCGAACGACAAAATAATCTTGCTTGTCTTGTCTTATCTTGTCATTAATACACTATATAAAACCTCTTAGTGAAAGGTTATTCAATAGGGCATTTGGTCTAGTAGTATAATTTTTGTTTAGGATATGAGAGGTCTTAGGTTCAATTCAACACAAAAAAAAATCTTGTCCAATTAGCGAAATATAGAAGTAAATTGAAAGAACACAGAGTAAAAAAAAAAGCTCAAGCAAAGAAAATATAAGTAAAAAAGGACCCAAGAAAAAAATTAAAAAGGGACATTTTGAAAATTAAACTTAAGACTTCTCGCACGAATCATACCACTAGATTAAATGTCCACTTTAAAATTTTAGTTATTACAAAATTTAAATGAAATAATTTTTAAAAGGTTTGCAATTTGTTCAATGTCCCTTCTATAAATTAAGTACAAGTATATATACACTTAACGAAATGCATCCTGCTTTTCAAAAAATATTACTCATACATATAATATAAAAAAAATCGAATCCTAAAGCTAAATTTGGCTAGTTATTTTGATAAAATAAATATTATGTTTTGAATAAAAATCATTTTAAATATAACTTGGCAAGAATTTCATTTCAAATTATATTTCAAAGAAAAATTGTTAACTCATACTTAGTAAATGAAGTTAGTCAAACATATTTTCAAACATTTTTCAAACAGGTTAAAATTGCTCCAGGCCAAAAAATATCGATACTGGATTGATACTTTTTGTCAAATATTGATAAATTTAAATGAGTATCAATAATTTCACAATTTTATCGATACATTTTTCGGTATCAATACGAAAATGGCATTCTACTTTCCAAAATGTTTACCAAGTATCAATCCGGTATTGATACCTCTTGTTAGGTATTGATAATGGTATACTTTTATTGATATATTTTTCAGTATCGATATAAAATTGACATTCTAACTTCCAAAGGATTTCTCAAGTATTGGTAAGGCATTGGTACCTCATATTTGGTATCAAAAGAATTTTCTGAGTATCAATATTGATGGTTCCAACAGTCACTAAATTAGGCATTGTTGTATCGATACTTATTGTTGCAGGTGACATTGATGCATTAGTATTCTCATCTCCAACCGCTCTATTTAATATCTCAACAACCACAACAGTTGGAAACCAATTGGAGGGTATAAATATCAGCTTCTAAAAGTTCTACAACAGTAAGAGAGATTATTGAAGCTTTAGACATCAATCAAACAACCTTTATGCTTAATTTTTTTTTATATTTTTCATATTTTCCTTACATACACTCACGAGGTTCATTGTTTTTCTATTAGTTGAAGTATTTTTCTTTGTAATTGTACTTAATTGGCAAACACTTTGATTTTGTAAAGGTTATTTCTTAGTTTGCTTGTTTGTTTCTTTTTTAGAGGGTTTGAGTCTTAAGATTTCTGTAGAAATCTTAAGGGAGTTGTAAGGTTAAATCTTATCCTCAAAGGTTGATCAAATTAGTGAATTTGGAAAAATCTTTAGTTGTGGAAAGCTAAGATAGTGAAGTAATCAATTGGGGTCGAATCACTCTAAATCATTATATTAAAATTTTCTATCCTTTCTCTCAAGCTTCCACAAAATTTTTAAAAGTTAATACACCCACTCTTGGAACTTTCAAATTGACTTATCGAACTAATATTTATCAATATCAAACAAAAGATATCGATATTGAAACGATAAATGTGTGAAAAAAATTGAAGGGTGATGAAGGGACTTGCGGATGGTCCCCGGTTACATGTTCATTAAAAGAAAGTGGTGGTGGGTAAAATGAGGGAACCATCATGGGTTCCCAAGTATTTTCCTAACGAATGCATCTCCCCTTTTCTATGTGTATATATTATATTTGAAGAAAAGGTAAATTATAGAATTAGTCACTTTTGTTTGCTTCAGATTATATTTTAATCACTTATGTTTGAAATGTTACATTTTAGTTACTTAAGTTATCGTTTTGTTACAAAGTAGCCACTCTACCGTTAAGCTTCATTACCTCCCTAATGGCAATCCTACATAGCAATCCAAATGGGTTTTAAATGCCGATTTCGAGTAAGTGTTTACATAATTTTCTTCTATCCGAAGAAATGATTCATCGAAATAATGAGTCACCATTGATATCGACACATCTAAGATCGCCAAATGTTCAGGAGTTCCTCTATTCAATCCTTTTCCTTCTTCTTGTTGTTGGATATCTCGTTCGTACACATCTTCTTTTTGTTTCCCGAGCCTATAGTGAGTTACAGACAGAGTTCGAAAAGATCAAATCTTTGATGATTCCATCATACATAATTGAGTTGCGAAAACTTCTGGATTAGTATCCTACATCTGAACTGAATACTTTCTAGTTAAAGAATCTCTTTCTAGTTGCTCTGGAACAATTGAGAGATTCTCTAAAAGAAATACGGGGTTCTACTTTTGGCGATAACATGTTATGGGGTAGTGGTCTCGCTTATGAGGTCAAATCAATACGTTCTAAAAAGAAATATTTGAATATCAATCTAATCGATATCATCGATCTCATAAGTATCATACCAAATTCCATCAATCGAATCATTTTTCTAAGAAATACGAGACATTTAAGTCATACAAGTAAAGAGATCTATTAATTGATAAGAAAAAGAAAAAAGTGAACGGTGATTGGATTGATGAGAAAATAGAATCCTAGGTCGTGAACAGTGATTCGATTGATGATAAAGAAAGAGAATTCTTGGTTCAGTTCTCCACCTTAACGGCAGAAAAAAGGATTGGTCATATTCTATTGAGTCTGACTCATAGTGATCATTTATCAAAGAATGACTCTGGTTATCAAATGATTGAACAGTCGGGACCAATTTACTTACGATACTTAGTTGACATTCATAAAAAGTATCTAATGAATTATGAGTTCAATACATCCTATTTAGCAGAAAGACGGATATTCAATGCTCATTATCAGACAATCACTTATTCACAAACTTCATGTGGGGCTAATAGTTTTCATTTCCCATCTCGTGGAAAACCCTTTTCACTCCCCTTAGCCCTATCTCCCTCTATAGGTATTTTAGTGATAGGTTTGATAGGAACCGGACAATTCTATTTGTTCAAATACCTAGTAACAAACTCATACGTTCCTTTCATTACAATATTTCTGAACAAATTCCTGGATAACAAGCCTAAAGATTTTCTTATTGATGATATCGATATTGATGCTAGTGATGATATTGATGCTAGTGACGCCATTGATCGTGACCTTGATACGAAGCTGGAGCTTTTAACTATGATGAATGTGTTAACTATGGATATGGTGTCGGAAATAGACCGATTTTATATCACCCTTCAATTCGAACTAGCAAAAGCAATTAGCAACGGTTAATGACAAATAGAAAATGGAAAAGAAAACTAAAAGAGAAATGAGACGAAAGGTTTTTCTTTCCCAGTTCAAGATGTAATTAATTTAAAATTTTCAATTAATTAAATTTATTTAATTAAAAACTTATTTTCGTCTCAGTTAGATATCCAAGTTGGCATTTAAAACTCATTTGGACTATCACGTAGGGTTGCCGTTAGAGAGGCAACGGAACTTAATAGCAAAGTGATCACTTTGTAACAAAACGATAACGTAAGTGACTAAAACGTAACATTTCAAACATAAATGACTGAAATATAATCTGAGACAAACGAAAGTGACTATTTTTATAGTTTACCCTTAAAAAATCTTGAAGGAAGTAAAAGCATATTAATGACAAATGCCCCCACTTACATGTTTATGTGTATAACACCCGTTTTTGCATGTTAATAACAAAAAAATAATAAACAAAAATTGAAGTGATGAACTTTTCGGAGGTCCCTTCCATGCATATATTATATTATATAAAAAATGGAATAGAAATAACTTTTCAAAAATGTCCCTCCCCACCTACGCATGTATATTATTTATAAAAAAACATTTTGAAAGTTTGAGAAAAAGAACCTACAAGGGTTGTCACGGCTGGTTATATCATTTGAATGTATATATTTACACAGTATGCATGTTGTTAACAAAAAAAAGTTGGTGAAGGTAAGGGGTTAACCCCCACCTAGGCATGTACTCTCATGAGGGATGCACCTCTCTAAGAATGTGTATGTTATTACACCCCATCTATGTTTATATTATATATGTAATTTTATACATCCACCAAGTGGTAAATTAGTGTTTTTGTACATGTGAATCTTTATATTGCCATTTATATTGATTTTTAATTTGACTAGTTTTATGAGTTACATGATTTTCCTTTTGCGTAATTTCGAGTCAATTAGCCAACTGTTGCGATTCAACATAATACTCTCCATGTAATTTCGATAATAAATACCATAGGTTGTACGATCAAGATAATACTCTCCACGTAATTCCGGGTTGTAAGAACCAATAGTTATGTGATCGACCTAATATTCTCTACGTAATTTTGTGCAGTCAAGATAATACTCTCCACATAATTCCTAGTTTTTAATACCAATGGTTATGTGACATACATAATACATTCCATGTAGTTTCGGGTCATCAGTTCTAATGGTTGAGCAGTCAGCAAATTATTCTCCACGTAATCCAAGTTGTAAAAACCAACGATTATGCGATTGGCCTAATACTCTCCACTTAATCCCGGGTTGTCAAAACCAATGGTTGTACTCTTCATGTAATTTCGAGTTGTAAGAATCAATGATTATGCTATCGACAAATAATATTGCATAATTTTGGACCAACACTGCCAACGATTGCATCCACTAGCACCTCAGTACCACCCATACCATGATTCCCAATGGTAACTGTAGAGGCCCAATTTAGCCCGGGCCCATAAACCAGAAACCTAATAACAAAAATATAAAATCCAAACCCATTTACAAACGGCCCAAACACAACCCAAAATCCCTAACCCAATTTCTATCAGCCCAATAGGCCTAAAACATTGAACCAACTCAGAAACCCTAGGGTTGCTTAGCCTCCTTTGCGCAGCGCTGCTCACCCACTTGACGTCTAACAACTTTCAACCACCCTCTGGCCCCGTCCCATCGCCTGTGCCTCCAAAGACCTGCAAACAGCAAGAAAGGACAAACAATAGCAAAACGAAGAAAAACAAAAATATTGTATTTTCTATTTTCTTTTTCGGTTATAAAAGAAAAGATAAACATAATGTAAATGGGTCCTTTTGAACAGACTCGAAATCAATAGAAAAAAGAGAATATTGAGATTAATAAAGAAAAAACCAGTTGAAGTTTCAAAGGTGATTTGCATTTTTATTTTGGTATTTAAGTTCTTTACATCAAAAAGAAAAAAAAAAGAGGGAAAGGAAGGGAAGAGGGTACCTGGGTGGTCTCCATTGTCGAGAGCCCATCGCCGGTGTCGGGGCTAAGCCGATTGGGGTTTTGTTTTTTCCTTTCGCTTCTCGAGTCAAGAAGGCTAAGCCTTCGGTTCCTTTTCGAAAGGAAGGGGTTAAACACCCCATTTACAATGCTCGGGCCGCCCTCTATGGCCAAAGCGCGTCGGATCTCCGACAGAAGTGGCGTCGGCCGAATAAGATGAGAGCGAGAGAGAAAGAGATGAAGCCCTAACAATTTTTGAAAAGAAATAAAGGGAAAGTTCTTTTTTGCTCTGTTTTTTTTTTACTATTTATGAGAGGTTGATACGACACTGTTTTGAGTGTGGGCATTGGTGACCAAAACGGCACCGTTTGATGTGTGACCTGAGGACCCGACCCGGATACCCCTGGGATTCGCGTGTTTTTGCGGGTAGGGATAATTGCACGCTAGGCCCTCCCCTTTCGCACATGCAGTCAATCGCGCCTTGTTTGCTTTGCTTCGTTTTTTAATTCAGCTTTGTAATTTATGTGCGAATTCATTTTGGTCCTCACCTGAGTGTAGCACTTTGGGAGCTGGTATATTTCCAGTTTAGGTCTTTCTGCATTAGCGCGCATCGCATATTGGTCCTTCTTATTATTATTGTTTTGTTTTCAAATTATCCCTTTTGTTTTAGTCTAATTCTAATTAAGTCCTTCTATTTTATAGTTTTTTCTCTTGTTAATTTATTTTTACATTTTCAATTACCTTGGTAAAACTTTTTTTATTATTGCAAATTTGTTTATGTCATAACATTTTCACATTTTGTAAACTATTTTTTTTACATATAAATGTTTTTTTTACATTGGTATATATATAATATTCGTAATAAAGTTAATTTTAGTCCATGTGTATTATTAATGTTATGTTATTTCATACATATAATGGTTTTTGACTCTATCTAGAGGTGATCATGGGCCGGGCCGGGTTCGGGTACGGCCCAAATAAAATTTTAGGCCCGTATATGAGGCCCGCATCTAGCCCGGCCCATATTAAATTTTTTTTGCTTATTTTATTAAATAAAAAAATTTAAAAATATAATAAATCAAATATATTTAAAAACATAAAAATAAATATTAAAAAAATAAAAATGATACTAAAATAATTCTTAAAATAATACACAAATTGACAATATAATAAAAAATGGTTATATTAAAAATTTAAAATGATTAAAAATAAAATAAAAAAATATATATTAATATATAATTCGGACCGGGCCGGGCCAAGCCCGAGCCAAAAAACTCTTACCCGAGGCCCGGCCCATTTTCTAAATGGGCCTCGTTTTTTTGCCCAAGCCCATTTTTCGGGCCAGACCGGGCCGCCCAGCCCATGATCAGCTCTAACTTTATCCATATATTTTGACATATATATATTCATTATTTTAATATGTTTTGTACACATGTCTTACATATTGTTTAAATTATTTTATACTTATATATATATTGGTACATATATTTAATCTATACACATTACTAGATCCATGATTTTATACCTATAGTCTTCTTTGTACAATAAGTTTGAGGTTTTTTTATCATTTTAATATTTATATGATATTTCTTTAAATATTCTATATATATTTGCACATGTATATTTTTAATTAAAGTTTGTAATTTGTAATGTTTATTACTTTAAAGTGCCTAATATTTTTATATATGTGTTGAGCTGTCTCCATAACTTTATTTTGTTCTTTTTTATATATTTAAAATCACCATTTTGTAGTTCATTTTTATACCATATTATTTTAAATATTTATATAACACTTGTTCAAATGTTTCATGTATATTTGATCATGTTTAATAAATAATTTAATTCTATGTACACATTTAGTCCCATGCTAAATTATTTTATGAATTCTTTTAAATTTTTCTATATATATATATATATTTACATACATAAGTTATTTTTTAAGAACATATTTTACTACATATTGTTTTGATTTAAAATTTCACATTTAAATACTATTTTTATGTGCATATACGTTTGTCAATGTAAAATGGATACATCATCTTTAACATGTTTATGCATATTATTTGACTCAAATTTCCTTTTTCATAATCTTTGCTTTAATAATTATTGTGTTTGTAGTTTGTTCATATTGTTTTGTATACTATGTATATTTGTTGTACCATATTCATTTATTTATTTATTTTTGTTATCATTAAACCAATCATTGTTCATCCATGCTTGTGAGTTTGATTATATTTTCCTAGGTTAGTCATACTTAACTATTAGTTTGCTAATTGGTTGTATTTTACGTATGAATATCATCCCATGATCATTGTTTTCCTTTTGATTTATGAAGTCTTGCTTTATAACTTCTAACTCTTTAAAACTAAGTATTCCATTTTGTTTCAAGTCAAAACGAAGGTAATGTTCGATGTTTGGCCATTCAGGGAATCGTGCCCTATCGTGCTGGGTTGCAATTTCCCGTTTGTCCAAAATAATCGAATATCCCTTTAGAATTTCACTCATGTTTTCTAAATTCTAAAATAAGGTAATGTTCGATGTCTAGAAATTCGAGGAATCGTGTCTTACTGTGTCAGGTTTCAGTTTTTTCGTTGGACTAAATAATTGAGCATCCTTTTGTGTTTTTCAACGTATAAACTTTTGGAAGTCGAAATTCATCGTGTTTTCGAGAGTATAAAGGATCGTATCCTATCATGCTGGATGTGATGTCGTATTCCTCTGAAACAAGAGAATTTTGACGACCAGCTTGGGCTATTCAAATGTTCATAAAAGGAACCACATTTCAAAAACTCTTTTAAATCTCAGACATAAGGGCAATATTTAATCAATTTGGTACCAATCTTGGGCGTAATGAGGATATTAATCCTTCCTCATAAGTAACCGACTCCCGAATCCATTTTCTCACATTTACGCAGGCCAAAATTGATTTAAATGGAATAAAATGCTTTATTAGGTGATCTAATCACACCTAAACAAAAAGGATTGGTGGCGACTCCACATTTGGTTTTCAAAACGTCGATCACATTTTTTTAAAAGATTTTAAATCTGAAAAGATGGTTTCGACAGTAACCTCCCAAGATACCACCCGTTGCATGATTCCTAATGATAACCTTCCACGAGTACCTTCCGTAATACCCTCCCACGATAACCATCCACAAGTACTTCTTGCGATACCCTCCCATAATAACAATCCATGAGTACCACCCGCGGTACCTTCCCATGGTAACCATCCACGAGTACTACCCACAGTACCCTCTCACTGAACTATCCACGATATAACTCATAAGGTGACCTCCCACGATACATCTTCTAATAGTAACCACCCATCGATATGACCACCCATGATACATGTCCTAATGGTACTCCTCCATGGCATGGCTCCTAAAGGCACCCTTCCACTAAGGGTTCATTTTCACTCGATTAAAGGTACAACTCACACCCTTCCATTAAGGTTCATTTTCATTCCTAATTTTGAACTAATGTTATACCTTCAACATTAGCATAATTTTAAATACTTAATTTTCATTCTTAATTTTGAACTAATGTTATACCTTCAACATTAGCATAATTTTAAATACTTACAAATAGTTGCAATGCCTTTGATATTAGCACAATTTCAAAATTTACAAATTATCACAATTTTTGTAAGAAGAAACACAAATACAAACAAATTTTCTTAACCTGATCCACAACATATAAATCTTATTATTGCTTTTCATCTTAGACAATTCCACTTTATAACTTTCCCTTCGACTAGGAAAGAGAGGACAATTGTTATACATATGCATTTTGACCACAATGTAGGCCCCATCATACATATATACTTATATACTCTTATTGAGATTAGGGTAAAGGGTTTGTTTTTTTTTTTATTCTTCTTTAGTTCTCTTAAACCCTAAACCACCAAACGTTTTTCTCTATATTTCTCCCCTCATTTCCACCTTTGACGGCTCTCTACCTTACGAGAGTATACGATTCCAAAATACCACCACCTTCTTTTGCTTGTCTCTGCCTGTCCCCTCCTTGTTGAACAATTGATCAACAAGTTTTTATATTTAAAAAGTTAGAACTTATTTTTTATACATTTAAAAATTAATTTATTTTATTGCTAGTAGTAATGTATTTTACCAAATTTATAATGATTTCCTTGTTAGTTGTTAGTGTGATTATATAGATATATCGATGGCAAACTTTCGTGAAAAATACTATAAGATAAACAATTTGATTAAAATCTTCAAACTGAAAAAGGACTAGTGGCATATTTTCTTTCATTAAATAAATTTTTTATGTTATTTTTTTATTTTTTAACATTTTGTAAAATAATTTATTGTTAATCATTAAAATAAAATAATTAAATTTATTGTTAAATTTTATTTTGCAGTCATCAAAAATCAATATTGAATGATAAAATTTAGCGGAGAAAATTCTATAAAACTTGAGCAAATTTAACCGTATTACAATGAAAAACGTCAATCAACATGAAGCATAAGAAATTATAATTACAAATTTCAATTACCCTTTAATTGTGCAGATTAGACTGATTTAGATTCAATTCGAATTTAAAAATTTGGGTTTTCTAAGTCATATAATTACACATTTGAACCATTTAGATTCTTATCACTTCAAGTATTATGATTAATTTAAGTTCACATCACTTCTAGTTTGGGTTCGGATTCAGGTTGCAGCCTCCATACTTTCTATGGTCAAATGGATTAATCTTGAAAACAACTTATATTTTACATCGAAAATATGAACCAAAAACATGAAGAAAAGCATTTCAGTTGCAGCTAAGTAATTGAGACTTCCACCCAGAGTTGGTTCGATGAAGACAAACATTAGAATTCTAGTCTTTACTAGTTGGTACTTCTTAAATTAAGAAGAAAAATAATGTACCGGCAATGCTGCAGGATCAAGTTCCCAGCAACCTCTTAGGCTGCCATTTCTCTCTTCAGTTAGCTTGAAAAATGGAATTTGATGCGAAAACCTTAGCTGATCCACCCAAGAGATTTCGGTTGCAACATTAGATCCTCCTTTTGCTTGAACCCTGAAAACAGAATTGAAGCCATCCACACGTTCTAACATTAAAACCTCTATGCACCCATTGGTTTCCTTCATAACCAGCACTATGTCATAGTACCAGTTCTCCAAGTCCGAACATTTAATTTGAGGAGTCCAGTTCCGATATAATGCCCAGATCTCACCTTGTCTAGGTGAGATGGCAAATTCATCCTTAGTACCGGTAGACTCTGCCTTTAACTTATGAGAAAAGGAGTCAGTGGAGGTGTAGACTTGGGAACCCTTTCTACTAAATCTTCCGCAACAAGTAGGCATGCTTGTATCGTACCACTCGGTTCTTCTTTCTGATCGGCAAGGAAGAAGCCACGTCACATGTATTTTGAAAACCGGGTGGGACTCGATGTTCTTAATCTCACCATAGTACTTAGGTAAGCCATCATCATCACCATACAATGCCCAGACCTGACCAACAAGAAACTTTTCCTTGGTTTTGTCGGCATCAAAATTGTAGAATTCAGATTCTGGGATTTCAAAGATTTTTGAGGCCGAAGCTGGAGGAACAGGTTCATCAGATCCCACAGTAGGCTTCAGTATTTCACAAGCAGCCGAATAAGAGCTACTAAGATGTCTGCTATCACCGTTCGCCTTCAAGACCTTAGGAACAGCAATTTCTTCAGGCAAAGCAGCTGTATCGAGTTCAAAGGAACCTTTGGGCACCCCTTTTCTCTCTTTACCGGTCAGTACAAAGGACGGCACCTTGTGGGAAAACCGGAATAGTTCATTGCGCGGAACTACAAATGTATCAACTCCATTCTTACTCGTTCGAGAGAATACACTACCAAAGCCTTTTACCTTATTCAAGTAAGCAACCTGTATACCTGCATCTTCAACACCCCCAGATATGATCTCAACAAATTCATATTCATATTTCTGGTCAGTGCCAGAACCAGACTTCCAATTGATATTCCAGTTCTTGAAAAGGGCCCAAGTTTCTCCCTTTCTTGGAAATATCTTGTAGGTATCTCTACAAGTTCCTTTTTCCCAATATAGCAAATGGGAAAACATAAGACGATCTTCAGTGTTTTCAGAGGCCCCATGTTTGAACTTACCACAAGAAACCGGTAAACCTTCTCCGACCCAGTCTATTTCATTTGCATCATCTGGATCTGGTTCTAGCCAGGTTATTTTCAGCTTGAACCCAGAAGAGAAGATTTTTCTGATCCGAGCATAGAATCTAGGCATGGCATCCAACGTATCATACAAAGCCCAAATCTGACCTACTGAAAAACAGCTTTCTTTCTTATCATTGTCAAAGTCATAAAACTCTAGATTGGCGCATGCAAAAACCAGGGGCTCTTTTGTTTCTTTTTGGCTCAAATCTGACACAGAATCATCAACAATGGGGTTTAAATTTTCCTTAAGGTCATCAGCATAAGCTTTCCCAGGTTTCCTAAGATCATCCCCTTCACTCGTTTCCTTTAAAAAGCTTGACTTAAAACCCTTACCTTCTCTACAGTCCCTTGCATTCTGATATTTCACTTCACCAGCTCGATTTTTCTGTTTAGACTCGTCTTCATTAGGCATTCCTTTAGTTTCTTCATTGGCACAGGGTGGTCCACTTGTTTTAGTCTTTTTTGGAAGGCTACCCAGGTCCTCCTCATCACTTAAATTTACCTTATATGAAATGTGCTGCTTACGCCTACCAGATCTCCGCACATTCTGCTCTGCTTGGGAATTAGACTGCTTTCCAACCAGAACATCACCATTTCCATCAATCACCATATCCTCATCAGAGTCATTGCTGCTTCCACTGGATTCAACAGTTTGCTTCTTTCCTCTTTTACCATTCCCCTTTCCCTTTCTAGCCTCAGTAGTTTGAGGTGCATTTGGAGTAAAGCCTGTAAAAACATTCTCAACAGTGAAACTCCTTTGAGACCTTTGATCAACTCCGCAAGCACCCTGATTCTGTGCAACTCCTTGTTGGGGAAATTTTGGCTGACTCATTTTACTTCCCGGTGGAACTGCACCTGAATCATAGGCAACGAAGTTGTTCTTGCAAGTTTGGCAGCGAATAGATCTGTTAAGTATTTCCGTATAATACTGGCACTTAACTGTACAGTAAGGACACTTGGTCCAGAAAGTGGGCCGGCCATTGGAGGAACCAGTTTGAGTTGGTTGCCGTTGTTGCTGTTGAGAATTCAAGCCAGGAAAGTTGGCATGGAAGTTATTCTGAGCAGCTGCATGAGGAAACCAACTTGAGTTCTGTGGGGGGCGACATGCTGCAGCTGGAGATGGTCTATTAACAGTAACTTTGCGTTTCATGTCATGAGAAGATCTTTTACCTTGATCCAAAAGTGTCCTTTGTGCATCCCCGATCAACTTAAAAGCAGCTTCTGCACCAGGAAACTTGTTCTTATCTGGGTGAAGTTGAAGGGCAAATTTTCTATACTGCTTCTTGATTGTAGCTTCATCAGCTGTCTGATCAACCTTAAGTATGGCATACCAATCCATCTCATTGCCATACAATCGTTTCTCAGCAGCACAATGCACATCACACACCACTATCATCTGAGATATGCTCTCCAGATCCTGAAATAGTTGCTGGGCCTTGGCTGCAACTCTAAGAGCGCCAGAAAAATCCTTATTTTGCATCTTCTTCTCTGCAATGTCTTTGGCCCTGATGGCCTCTTCCTTGTTGCAGTCCATCACCAATGAAATCCAAGATGGGAGCGAGTTGAATCGGTTTCAGACACACACGCAAAAAAAAGATCTAATGATTGGTTTAATCAACTAATTTAATCAAATTATAACAGACATCATCCACTCTTCCTCTGCAATCTCATAACTACCAGACAAGAAACCCAGCTCCCACTTCCTCATGGATCCTGTAGTAGTTTTATCAAATCAAACCTTTCAAAAATACAATAAAATAGGTTCAACTAAGCCAAAAAAGAAAGGCAGGAATTGGAAGAAATTAAAATCTGATACTCCTTTATTGATATCACATTTTTACATAATAAGTGGATCTTCATGCATCAAGACACAAAGGTAAAGGCCCTACACAAGAGGGATTAACTTCAAAGATCAAAAGGATGAGGAAAACAAGGTACTTGCAGCATATTTCCACATGAAATTAGCAAAATAATCACTTGAAACAAACAAATAGGGATTCAACTTTTTCAATCCAAGGGTTCCAAGAAATATGAAATTGTGAAAAGCTACAAGGTTATTACAAAAAAAGAGAAATGTAAGTCTTCAAAATTCAGAAATGGCCAAACCAACCAAATCAAATTTCAAGCCAATAACGTACCAACTGCAGAAACCCCGGAAAGCTTCATCACAACTAAAAAAAAAAAAACCCAAATGACAACAGTATACGCCTAAGAATAATTCAGTAAACAGCAAAGAATTACAAATCTATGCGTTACAAAACGAGCTGTTAAGTTCCAATTTTTTTCACATATTTTTCATGTGGTCATCACATTTTCCATTAACATTGCTATCATATTTTTAGTCCATATACTAAACAACAGCAAGACCAAATAAATTCCATCTTTCTCAAATTAAAAAACATAGCAGAAACAATCCTCGAAACTTAAGAACCAAAATACTTCTAAATAATTTCTAGCCCCGCAAAAAGTTAAAATTAATTGATGACGCAACACCCAAGTTGAATCTCAAATTCTACCCCCCCCCACCAAAAAAAAAAAACAGATTCCGTAAGACCCATAAGCAAACATAAATAGACTCCAAAGAAGAAAAACTCCGAAAAATGCTACTTGAATTAGTCAAAATTTTACTTAGAGAAAGAAAAAAGAAAAAGAGAGGTAAATTTGAACTATTGACAAAGGGGAGAAGCGGAGAAAGTGAACTGACCTGTATTTTGAATTCCAAAATGGAAGGGTCAAAATCCACAAGAAAAGAAGGGAGGGTTCTTTTGGGGGTTTGAGAAAAGAGCCAAGAGCAGAGGAAATTTGGGAATAAAAATAAGTGTACCCGCGAGTGCCACTGATTTTTGGTGTTGAATGGTGGATATAAGTGTGATTTTGGTGAATTTTAGGGCCAATTTCAGAGGATTTTGTTGTACAAAATGCCCTTGCATTTTCATGTATTATTTATGGCATGTTTTTAAACAAATTATAAGTAGGGGAGGTCAATCACAGGGTTTTTCTTTTCGGAATTAACCACGTGTCGGAATAGGATGAGTGATTATAAATTTTTAATTGAAAGTTTTGAGTCGATGTATTCTTAAGTCAAACTAATTATAGGACCAACCAATTCCATTTAGGCAACATTGATTCTGAATATTTACATTTTAATACTATATTTAGATATTGTAATGAATTTGTAGTGTATGCGGTAAGTGTACGGATATGTAGCATCTGAATTCTTTTTAATCTTTCAGATAATAAATTTGAATTCAGATTGAATTATAATAAACAAAATAGAATGTCGAGGATTTAAATAGAATTTTACATAAATTACATATCTCCATATGAAGCAGAATCAAACATTTGCGGATATCCAATTTTATAGATTTGAAGGTGTGAATTCAATCAAATATTTTAATTAAATGTCAATTAAAGCTCTAGAGATAACACAGAGGTTGTAAGTTGGAGATTTTAAGGGTTACCATCTTGTCGTTGTCAGCGCAATTTGAAACTCTTATCAGAATCACCCCAAACATCAGACCAATATCTGAAGGTTTCCCTCTGTGTTACAAAGATCATGTGCAAACTATATAATATTTTAGCCCTTGAATGGAATTCGTTATTTATTTGGGACAAGAAGTCAACCGAAAATGATGAGGCAGATGAAAAAGTGGCACATGCTTCTGCCATTATTGCAGTGATATCGGATTACATGAATATACCCATCATAGACTCTATTGAAAAAAAAAAACCAAGGTAGAATCATCCCTTGGGGACCCCTATAGTAAGAGCATATTGGGATGAAAATTAGTTTGAAGAAGACAACAGGTGAATATTCTTTGTTCCTTTCCTTCTAAAGTAATTCACCTGGAAAAGTTAAAGCTTTTGGAGTTGAATTTTATGGTTTGAATGGGGATACAAATTGGTTCTTCTTTTTCTATCCTTCCTATTGGTTGGGTTTTAGGATACAATGCATGCTTTGCCACTGAAGTGGAGACAAAGAAAATCAACTTTATTGAGATTATCTATAGTAATTGGGGCCTTTTGTCATAGTTGATTCATGCACTTTAGCTTCGACTGGTTTTTTGTGTTTTAAATTTTTCTTTTTTTTTTTGAACTGGGTTGATGTTGCTGTTCAAAGAAACAAGGAATATTTCTATTATTGAGATTGGAGTTGCACATTTATTGGTGAATGGATTCATCAATGGCATTCAGTTCGTGGGTGGGTTGGTAGGTGGCCGGAACCCAAAACCCAGATTTTTGGGGTTTTTCTTTTAACTATTTAATTATTGTTTTTTATTTTGGTTAATAATTAATATTGGACAAATTATATTGTAGTCTTTTAAATTGATATGCAACTCTTATGATGTGGTAAATTATGTCATGCAGCATTCAATTATTGGTTCATGTGTCAAAAAATATTATATTAGATATTAGTTAGAGTTTTTAATGAGAGTAATCAAAATAAACGAACTATCTAACGTGAAGGCTTAAAATGATAATTTTTTTTAATTAAATGACTATTTGTATATAAAAATTGAATTATTTTATGGGTTATTTCAGGAATAAAATATGATAGTTCTGATTTTTTTTAAAGAGAAACACAATGCATATTCCAATATTTATAGAAAAGGGCTGTACAAGACCATTTTTGCCTGGGCCCGTAAAACAACAAACCAAACAGACCCGGGCCCATTAAAACCCTAGCCCAAACAATGTAGCCCAAACAAAAAAAACAACAAAGAAAAAATTAGATTTTTCAAACCCTAAGTGCGCCGCACTTAGGGCCTTCTGACCACCTGCTCCACTGGCCACGCCTGCAACACGCCACCGTCCCATCAACCTTACCGCTACCTGCAAACAACAACAACAAGAGGACAGTACCAGTGTAGAATAGAAAAGAAAAAGAAAATGTATTGCAAATCGGCTATAAAAGTCGATCTCTTGTAAACGAAAAGAGGGGCGGCTCCTACTTTTTTTAGAATGAATATGAAAAAAAAAACATTTGAAAACATACATCTAAACCAAAAAATCGCAGCAAGAAACACCAAAACAGAGTTCAAAGGTTTCGAATAAAAGGTTTTATTTATTTTCGTCTTTTTGTTTTTTTTTTCTTTTGAGTTACTCCTTTATTTTCTTACCAAATACACATATATATATTAAAAATACAACAACAAAAAAAATATACCTTTTAGAATTCCGGCCACCGCGTGACGGCGGCCGGCGGCGACCTTGCGGTAGTCCGGTGACCTGAGACCTAGCCTGGTCCCAGATGCTTTGAGAGAAGGGAGGGGAACCTTTTTGTTTTTTTTTTTGGAGAGGGGTGAAAATGAGGATTTTTTGAAATTTTTTTGGCTTTTATAGTCTAGTGAAACGGCGTCGTTTCACTCACCTCCCCTAGCGTCCAAAACGACGTCGTTTTGGGGGAGGAACCTGAAGACCCGACTCTCTCCAGGCTTAGGATCCGCGTGTTTTCAACGGAAAGGCTAATTGCACTTTTAGCCCTTCCGCTTTTTTATTATTTTGAAATTAAATTTTTCATTATTTCTAATTTTACCCTATAATATATTTTTGTTTTCATTTTGGTCTTCTCTTATGCTGCGCGTTTTGAAGGGAGGGGTTATTGCCCATTTTAGTCCCTCCTGGTTATTTGAGCATACAATTTAGTCATTTTCTCTCTTATTTACTCCGAATTTGCCCCAAAACTTTTGTTTCAAGTTCGATTTAATCCCTTTTAATCATTTTTGCTATTTTATTATCCAAATTATTATTATTATTATTATTATTATATTTGCTGCTATTATTAGTATTATTATTTTTATTACTACCACTATTATCATTACATTTTTCATGTTTTATTCTTTTCTATTATTATTTATTATATTGTATATTATTATTATTAGATTATCATTTTTTTATATTAACGTATTAATATTTTCTACTTTATTATTATTATTATCATTACTATTTTCCTTTTTTACCATTATCATTATTAACATATTGTTTTTATTTTGATGATTCTTAATAATGTATTGATATATTTTTTATTTTTCTATTTTATTCTTGCATCATTATTATTAATAATAGATCATTATTATTTATAAACTATTACCATTTTCTTTTATTTTCATAAATTATTGCTATTATCATTGTTGGTATATTTATTATTATTATTATGTTTATTATTATCTTCTTTTACTAGTGTATTTATTAGTATTGTTAATATTAATATTTTTAAAGTTATTATTATTATAAGTATTATTATTATTTTCCACTATTTCATGTATATACTATTAGGTTCCTTTTTATTTTATTTCTATCATTTTTTTATCTATTTATCGTTTAATTTTTACTCATCTTTTTCTACATTTGCCTGCTTGGTTTTACTTCTTTATTTCTATTCTTATTATTGTCATTTACATTACATATTCATTATTATTCAGCTATGCTTGTTAATACCATAGTTTATTTTTTGTTTTTTATTTTAAATTTATGTTATATTTTGTATTTTTTCAAAATAATTTTTTCAAAAAAGTAATATTTCGTATTTATAAATTCGAGAAAATCATGCCCTAACTTACTAGGTTTCGATTTTTCTCATTTAACCTAAATAACAGAATATTCTTTTAAAATTGTAATACGAATTTTGAATAAAATACTTATTCTCGGAGATACGAGGTGTTGTGTCCTAACTTACTGGATATGACATATTGTTACCTCGAGATAAGATTTTTTGCAAACAAAGGCAATATTTGGTATTTGGAAGTTCGAGATATCGTGCCCTAACTTACTGGGTTTCAATTTTTCTCGTTTACTCTAAATAATCGAATACCCTTTCAAAAAGTTAAAATACACGTATTTTAAGTAAAAGGCAAGCTCATTCTCAAAAGTTCGAGATGTCATGTCCTAACTTACTGGATGTAACATTTTATCACTTTGAGACGAGAAAGTTTTTAACATTTGAGTGTTTTTTACAAAAGAGAGATTGTATTTTAAAGTCTTTCAAGTTTTCAATTTTCGACACTAAGACACTAATTAATCAACTAGGTACCAATTTTTGGGCGTGACGAGGGTGCTAATCCTTCCTCGTGTGTAATCGACTCCCGAACCCGTTTTTCTGAATTTCGCGGACCAAAATCGTTGTTTAAATAAATCAAAACATTTATTAAAAATAACCACTTTTACGAGGTGACCCGATCACACCTCACCAAAAAGGATTGGTGGCAACTCCCATTCTCGCTTTCATTTCCAAAATCAAGTCGACCCCGTGTTTTCAAAAAATAGTTTCGACAAGGGCAATTCCCAAATTTTTAGTGCAAAACAATCTCTTACTCTTTTTTAACTTGTTAAGACCTGTTTCCAAATTTTGAGAGTAGAGCAATTGCTTGTTTTTAAGGAAACGCAATAGTCTTCTCCTCCCAGGAAAAGCGCTCTTCTATGTTATTCCCAAATTTTTAGATAAAAACAATGGCATGTTTTTCTCCATTTCTTTAAGGAGAAACAATGTCATGTTATTCCATTTTTTTTTTTAAGAAAACCATTCTCATGTTACTCCTTTAAATATATATGAGAAAAACATGTTTTCACATACAATTCTTATATGCATAAACTTTATTCATTTAAAATAATTTATATAATTTTTTAATTTTTAATAGTTAATTAGATTTTTCTTTTTAGAATTTTTTTTAAGTTTTTATAAATTTTTTTAGAATTTTAAATATTTTTTATGATTTTTAGTAAAAAATGAAAAATAAAATCATAGGCTACCATGTATTATTATCTATTGATCTGTCAATTAATAATAGGATAAAATACCTAGTTAGTCATCTAACTTTTAAGACGCTCTATTTTAGTCATCCAACCATTAAATTTCTCACGGTGGTTAATTATACAGGTACATGCCATATCATATTACACTTTCATTTTGGTCACCAACTACTAGATTGTTTTCATTTTAGTCACCTAAAAAGTATCTCTTTTTTTTCACATATTGGTTGAGGTAAAAAGCATTAAAGATTAAAGTGAAAAAACAATAGAAACTAAAATAATATTTTAAAAATTTGTCAAATTGTACTTGTTTAGCCCCTTACTGAAAGTATTTTTTTTAAATTTAGATTTCAAAATATTAAAATCAATTAAATAAATTATTAAAAATATATTATCCCAATAGATTTGTTACTACAATATTAAAACTAATTAATTTAATTTCCTTCTAAATTTTATTTTATGTTTCCAAATTAAAATAAACTCAAATAACTTATCTTTAATAATTTTCTATGAAACCCAAATTTCTTTTGATTATATGATATTGAGTCTTTCATACTAAGCTAAAAATAAAGAATAGTCCTTACAATTAATTAAATTAATTAATTTTATGTTCCATGCCAAACAAAACCTAGAAAGTTTTTTCATCACTTCTTTTCCCAAATGAAGAATAAGCAATTAATTTAATTAATTGCAATGATTTTTCTTTGTTTTTAGCTTAGAATGAAAGATTCGAGATTATATAATCAAAAGAAATTTAAGTTTTGTAGATAATTATTAAATATGAATTATTGAGTTTATCTCATTAAGAATAATGAGGAAACATACAAAAATATTTTAAATTTTAGAAGGAGATTAATTTAATTAATTTCAATATTAGAGTAGCAAACTAGTTGACAATAAGGGAATAATTTTTTTTCAACAACTTATTTAATTGATTTTGATATTTTAAAATTTAAAACTTCAATATTGAAAAATTTTAGAATTTTCGGCAATGTGATAAATAAGTATCATTTGACAATTATTTTAATGCACTATTTTAGTTTCTACCATTTTTTCACTTTTATCCTTAATTTTTTACTCTAAACAATACTTAAAAAATGATATTTTTTTTGGATGACCAAAATGAAAGCGAGTTAAAAGTTGAGTAACTAAAATGAAAGTGTAAACATGATTTGGCATGTACAGTAAATCACCGCTAGAGATTTAATGGTTGAATAACTAAAATGAAAGCGCCCTAAAAATTAAGTGATGAGATTGTAAAGAATTCATTTTAAGTGACCAGAATTAAAGTATCCTAAAAATTAGATGACCAGCTAGATAAATTACCTATAATTTTAACGGTGAATACGATAAAAAGAAAAAAAACTAAAGCTGTAATAAAAAGCAAAAACCGTTAGGCAGGGACTTAATTGGTTTTTTGATCAAGGGTAATATATGTTACATAATCACTTGTTGTGATGATCCTTTTCTTTTTATGAAATTAAGTTTAAAAATGAGAATGACTTGTTTTAAAGGGATTTTTATTATTTTTCTTCTCTAAGTCCTTTTGGACCTCATCTAACCTATAATTTCGAATTCCCCGTTCACATAACATTAGAATAATAAAGTAAAAAAACTAGTTCATATTAATGCTTATATATTTATATAGTTAAATTTAAATAAAAATATTTTAGAATTTATAATTTATATAGCTATAAATAAAAAGAGTGTCCATGAGTATTGGCATTATGATACCCGTCCAAGGAAGAGAGGAAAACTTTGGGGGATTTGGGAAAATGGATAATGGGCTAATTCTAAATTCTGTCCCTCACATATTGTTGTTATGCAATTATGTCATTATGTGAAGCATTCAACATGTTCAATTAAGCTCATACCTTTAATTGTACCAAAAATATTTCAAACCTTAAATTAATTAATTTTGTTAATTTAGACCAAAATAAGTTATATTTGTTCATAATAATACAATATTATGCTTGAATAAAATTATGGGTAAATTACACCAACAACTCAACTTTGATGCAACTGGCAAAATAGTCACTCAACTTTCAAAAATTAACAAAACAGTCACAAATATTATCTAAAAGTGACAAATTAGTCACCTATTAACATTTTTTGTTACTGACCTAACGGGACAAGTGACGTGACCAGTTAACTAGCTGACGTGGCCTATTAACTTGCCATGTTGGATGAGGCAAAGTTGAGTGACTTCTTTTTTCATCCTTCCTTTTCTATTTTTTAATAAATGACCCAATATTTTTTACTTTTTGCATACATAGCCTAATATGTTTATACTTCTTCTTCTCCATCCCAAGAATCTTGCTATCGACGCCTTCGCGACAACCATCTTTGGCGTCACCGTCGTTGACCTCCAAACCACCACCACCTTATCTTTTCTTTTTCTTTTTCAACCCCCCCCCAATAGAGGAGCCACCATGGTTGGGATCCAACTGTCTTTTTCTGCTGCCCAAAGTCATTAACTCTGAAAAAAAAACCATATCGAACTGGGATTGGAGACCATTTGGAGTCAAACTATCAGTGCCTACAACCAAACCGGTGAGGAAAAAATCCTCCAAAGCAACATTATCAAGTCTGGGATATAATATGATATAAACAAAAGGGGAACATCCAAACAAAATCAAAAGCAAAACAAAATTAAAAAAGAAAGATAAAATAGGAGAAACTTCATTACTAACATTATCAAGTTACATAAAACAAAATTAGAAGCAAAACAAGGGGAACATCCAGACAAACCAAACAATCGGTTAAACCCATGATTTTCGAGAAAAAAAAAAGGAAGCAGTTCCTCCAAAGGGACAGCCAAATGCCAACAAGTGAAATTCTGGATCAAGTCAGTAATTAGCAAGATTCCAAAGTCAAAATCGGACTAGGTATTGTAGCAAAGGAGGATGAGAGATGGATCAGAAGAAGTGCGGCGGAGATGGTCAGCGACAAAAGCTAGGGTGAGGTGAGGGAAGCCCAATCCTCGGAAAGGGATTTGAATCGGGTCACGAGGTCAGCATCTCCATTTCTTCTCCTCTTCTTCTTCTTCTTCTCTTCTTTTTCTTTTGCTACCTAAACCCTAAACTGGTGCTAAAAAAGACTGCTTAAATTGGTTATGTCTGTAACAATAAATGATTAAAAGGACTATTTTATTATTTTTCAAAAGTTGAGTCACTAAATTAAAATTAAAATTATTATATTATCAGCTACATCAAAATTGAGAGACTGTCGATATAACTTACCCTAAAGTTATTAATCATTTATAATGATAATACTTGATTAATTTAAAACTATTTACAATTTTAAAAGATGATAACTTAAATTTTTTAAGGAAACTTTTATATATGTATTTTACTTTAGTTATTAAATCTGTATAATTTTTTTACCATTATTATCATTTAAAAAAGAAAAAAATTGTAATAAATTTGCCACGCGAAGCGGGGCAATTATAGTTACTAAAAAAAAGTGAAGTTCAAAATCCCGTTATGGCGTTATCAAAACTTAATTAAAGAAAAAACAAAAAAAACTGATCTGCTGTTAAGGAAAACTACTTATCATCATCGGCTCAAACGTTAAAACTCTTGATGGACTGCCACCATCCCTTTCAAACTGCTAACCCTAAAAGTAAAAAACAAAGGTACAGAAAACACGTAATTAGATCAGCAGATCGTTATTTCATAATACTTCTCACCCACCATTGGAGAAAACAGTTGAGTAAACATCTAATTTCTAATTCTCAAAAAGTAAGGGTATTTACAACTATTATAATAAAAGGATTAGAATAAAATATCTACAAATTTTGAAATAATGATTCAGTTTTGGCAAACCCTCGTAAGGCCAACCCTTCCATCTTTGTTGATCTATGCAATAGTTTCATCCGTGCTCTGTGATGGAATATTGGTTTGGTCGGTGTCTATTTCCATATCCGAGACAACATTAGGCTGCACAGAAGCTTTAGCATCATCTTCCAGTTCAGGTGGAAGATCTTTTGTTTCTTTAAGGTGTATGTCCATATCAGAGACCTCAACAGTTTCAGTCTTGGGTGACTGAGAAGCCTCGGCGGGATCTTCGGATTGGAGCTTGTTTTGTGTAAGCCCTGGGTTGTTAGATTCATTAGAGATGACTTGTGATGAGGATGGTCCTGTGGGATTCGATTCCATATTGCAGGTCTCAACCTGATGAACCTCAGACTTTTCAGATTGCAGTGAAGATGCACGTGTAAGCCCTGGATCATTCTCAGACCTGGTAGATTCATCAGAGATGGCTTGTGCTGAGGATGGTCCTTCTGCAGGATTAGATTCCTCATTGCAGGCCTCAACAAGGTCAACCTCAGGCCTCTGAGCAAGCTGCTCTTCATCGTCAGTAATGCCAGATTGCGGTACAGATGTCTGAGCTTCTGAGGAGTTTGGTTCAATAATAGAAGCCTCAACATGGTCAGCCTGTGTCTTTTCAGTTCCTAGGAGCTCTTGAGACTGATCATTTTGAACATGTTCTCCCGTAAGGGAGTCCTTGGCGGCAACTTCTGATGAAGTTGCAAGTGTTTCCAAGGGATCAACTTCCATGTCTCTGCCCTGAATACCATCATCACCTTCGCAACCTGCAACTCCTGCTTGAACATGCACTTTACTCTGATCTCCGGGAACAAGCTCCATGCTGGATGGCACAGCAGCAATATCTTCGTCCACGGATGCTTCCAGCTCCAGAGGGTCAACATCCCTTTCAACATGACCATCCGCTACACTCTTAATTCCTGGAGACACCTTCGCCTCACCATGGTTCTCAGGTGCAAAATCTTCATTAGAAGCTTCAGCAGCAAAATCCTGAGAAGATGCTGGTTGTGCAGTGGGCTCTACTTCATTGCTAACATCAACAGACTTAGCATCTACCCTTTCAGCAGCTGATGACTGTTGCAACTCATCATCTGTTGGAGTAAGTGCCCTATCAGTAGAATCAAAAGCAAACAAGTGGACAGGACTTGGAGTAATATTTTCACTCCCGCTAGATGGTTTTGTTTCTTTTCCCAGTTCATTCTCAGTAATAGCAGGAAGCTCCACCATGACTGAACAAACTGGACTTGGAGAAATATTTGAAGTCACAAGAGGAGCATCATCAACATCAGGTTTTGTGGACATTGCGGCACTTTGAAGGTTGTCAACCTCGAGGACAGAGGGTTCTGGATGTGATTTCAAAGGAGGCACTGCTTCAAGTTCAGAATTATTCTCAACCATAGCGGGTGCCTCCACTGAACCCAACTTATCTGAAGAAGGTTCTAATTTGCATTTGGAAAATTTCTCAACCATAACAGGTCTGTCCACTGTACCTGACTTATCTGGAAAGGCAGTAATAGGTAAAGACTCTTCTGGATGGTCGGTAACATCAAGCAATTTAGTTGCATTCAGTGCAGCTTCAGCACTTTCGACATTAAAAGAAGATTCTGACTCTATAGCAGAAGGTTCCATGTCGCTTTCAGATGGAATTGCAATCTGATCAGGAAGAGATCTAGCTACTGAATGGTCTGAACTCAAGGGAACTACTGCAGTCACTCCAGAAGACTCACTAGCAACATGAGCCCTCGAAGAACTAACATCAAGCGAAGCTGAATACGAAGATTCCAAGGAAGGTTTTTCTTTGTCTTCAGAGCTGGCCACTTTAGGCTCCATCACAACAGAAGTAGGTGGGACCACTCTAGAACCATTACAAGCATCACTGGCTTTTGTAGAGTGAATGGTGGATTCACAATCTATTTCAGCAGCACTATGATGATCTTTACAATCAACCTCCATGCTGCTCTGAGTCATTGAAATTTCACGGGAAAGCTGTCTAGGAACTGAAAAGTTCTCAGGCCCTGTAGCAGGCTGGCACTGAATGACTCGACAAACACTTTCTGTCATAGAAGTCATAACCACAAGAGGAGATTTCTCTGCAGACTCTTTAGCATAAGCATCCATCCTGGACCGTTCACTGTTCTTGTCCTGAAAACTATCAGAAACAGGAACTGCTATTTCAAAAGGCGTTTTAGCTGGCTCAGATGATTGTGTTTCTGAGGGTTTAACTTCTGGATCACGAACTTCAACATTGTCAATCTTGGTAGTTTGAACTCCCGCAGACAATTGCTTCCCACCATCAACTTCTGTAGCAGAATCCCTGTTGGCGGATTCAGCAGTAAAATCTTTCAAAGAAGACAACTTGGTCTCACAGGGATCTACTACCATATGGCGAATCTCAGCAACATCACCCTCCTTATCTCGAACCACCGGGGATTGTAGCAAGGCTCCACCATCTTGTGGAACAAGCTCTATATCAGCAGATTCAGTTGTACTAGAAAGAACTGGCTCAGGTATAGGGTTCTTAGAGTCATTTCCCCCAGATTGACCCTCCACATCTCGGTTTTCAACAGGAGCATCATCCAAAGTAGCGGCCTCATGGGTTGGAGTCATACCTTCAACCACAGAACTAGCTTGATGATTGTTTGAGTTTTCTATAGTTTCTGGACCTTTAACAACAATGGATTCAGTCCTTATAACCATAGAAGGCACGACTGACTTGTCAAAGGAAAGATCACTCAAAGTAACAACAGATTGATCTGAAACAGATGTTTTGATAGGAATATCATTAAGACCATTTCTAGAACCAGTTTGAACACCAGTAGGAGCAGGAGCTCCTTGAGCTGCATCTTTCACATCGTCAGCACTATGAGGATGTGTGCTATTAACCTGCACATTATTATCTGTAACTAAATTTTCATTTGAAATCTGTATTGATTTTGCAACGTTGTCTGAGCCACTGTGGGTCTTGCATTCAGGCTTCAAAGAATTAGCTCTCTCAAGAACAGGGACCTTGATCGCAAGAGATGCATTGTCCTCCAGTTCTTTTGTATCAGCTTCAGTTTCGGAATGCTTTTTGCTTTTTTCTTTTGGAACATCACAAGCTGGAGCAGTTTTTACGGGAGCTGGTGTGCTGACAGCTGGTTTACCATCTAAACTTTGGTTCTTCACTACCTCCTCAAATGCCTTACTTGCAGTAGGAGTATTTTTTCCCTCACTCCCAGCAGGTTCACCAATTTTAGTTTTTGATGAGCAGGTTTCAGAGAAAATCTCCTTCATCACTCGGGCAACATCATTCACATCAGGAGTCGGAATTCGACTAAATGCTGGAATTGCACCAGTCACTTTTCTCTTCAAATCATGACCAACTGAAGCACCAGGAGAATGGATTTCTGATGCATGTACCTGAGTGACATTGACCAGTTCATGAGGGCCAGAATCTTGATTGCTATTCCCTGCAGTAGTTTTATTGACCAATAAATTCTTTGATATATTCAGGGGCTGAGAATTTACTTTCAAGTCCTGGCCAGATGAAGCATCAGGAGTTGCAGGTTTCCTTCCTCTGCGCCTAGGTGCTTCTGCCCTGTGTGTGGCCTTACGACCTGGCCTTCTACTTTGAACAGATTCAGCAGGACAAGCAGGGACAGAATGAGGTTCAGAAGCAGCAAGAACACAAGTTGGATAAGGCTCAGAGCTGGGAGCAATCTTTTCACTAGAACTTGGTATGGTTTTATTGGCACCTGCTAAGGGAGTTGATGCATGCAAAGAATCTGTTGTAGCAACAGAAACTAAAGATACAGGTTTCCCAATTGAAAAAGTTGACTGCACTTTATCTTCAGAATTTTGATTCTTTACCACTTCAACTGAGGTCTGACAAGGAGCCACAGCCACTGCACCACCTAGGTTACCACATACTTCGCTAGATGTAGCTTTCTGAGAGCTGCATTCAGATGAAACCCCTGAAATCATGGAAGCCTTCTCATGCATATCAGCTTTTTGAATTTTTCCCAGAGCAGGGCCTGCAAAAGTCTCATATTGAGTTTACAATACAATACCCATCGAACTAATTATTAAAGAACACAAGAAGCAACGTCCTTACCTAGGATTAAGGCTGTACTATTGTGCACTTCCTGTGAGACTTCTGGCTGCTTGCTTTGGGGTAAATTATCATGTTCAGAAGAATGTTTATCCTGACCAGTTAGGGTAGCAGGTGCATTAGTTACCAGTCCATGCTCTTGGGTAACTTTTGTTGGATCACAAGCATCATTTACTTGATTGCCTCCCATCACAATGACTTTATTTGGTAATGCCACTGAAGACTTATCCTGAGCTTGAGGATTCAATTTTGAATCCTGGCCAACAGAAGCATCTAGAGGAGCAGCTGATATTTTTGCCTGTTTCTTTCCCCTACGCCGAGGTGCTCCTGCCCCAATCTGAGCCTTACGGCCTTGGCCTTTCACTTGGACAGGTACAGTAGGGCAAGGAAGAGTTGATTGAGAAATTGGGGCACCTGAGGAAGTATTAAGTGTCTGAGAGTTCAAACTAAACCCCACATCAGATGGATGATTGGTTCCCGTAGTACAATCCATACCAGCAGAAATAGGCACAGGATTGGTACCCACGGCCATGGGAGCACTTAATACACCAGGAACAGTTCCACTAGTAGCAACAGCTTTACTATCTGGTGGAATGACTGATTTAATCTGAGATTGATCATTTGTTTCTGGAACAGGACCAACTAAAGCCTCAACGGCAGGGCCCAATGCTGGCTCTTGTTTCTTTCCCCTTCGACTAGGTGCCTGTCCTCCACTTTGAGCCCTTCGACCTTGTCCTTTTGATTCTACTGGTGGAGAGAATCCAGGTGGGGTAGAGTCATCAGGAATGGCAGAAACAGAGGGTGCACTTGGCGGCAAGTTCAGAGAAACTCCGGTACTATTGTGAGAATCTGGAGCAGGAAATGCTGATGAGCTATCATCTGCTGCTTTCTGTAACCCAACATCCAATTTACCGGTTCCATAAGGTGCTGGAAACACTGGTGTATTGGGAGATTTCTCAGCAGTTGCTCTTCTTGGCCTTCCACGGCCCCTTTTAGATGGTGGTGTTACATCTTTGCTCTGCTGCTGTGGCTGATGTGCAAGCTCCACCTGAACTGGTTGTGGTAGTGGCAGAGTCGGAGCTGGAGCAGGGGCTGGGGCAGGAGCCAGAGCATGAGGTTCAGTGCTATTAACAGTCCCTGCCAAAGCATTTTTTGCCAGGTTCCTCTCAACAGCTTCTTCCCTTAATCCTGAGGATCCAGGTGAGTCAACTTGACACATTTTTTCAAACTCCTCTTCTGTCCATTGCTCTTCATATGAACGCACCTAATATAGCAAAAGTTTTCAGATTAATATTAAATGCAAATTCATACTGGATTAGGAGGCAGCTGCAACAAGAAGAAAAGCTCTATATATGTGTGTAAGTATAAAGTAAGAAAGAGGTAAAAGACAACAAACCTCCCTAGCTCGTTTGCCCCTCCCATAGTGCTGAGTATCAAGAGCACCAAGAGATTCACCCTTCCGCTTTACCCCAACATTAGGCTGTGCCCCAGACTTTTGTATATCATACAGTTTCATTGCTTCATAAAAATCTTTTAAGTCATCATCTGTAACAAGACGAGATGGTAAAGGGGGTAAAGGCTTGGAGCCATCCATCCCTAATCCAAATACCAACTTCTTCCACTTTGCCTGCATGTTTGTATATATAGAAAAGTGGAATCAAAATAAAAGTAATACAACAGCTAAAACATGCTTATGCTGAACATGAACCAAAACAGCCAGTCCAATTGACTTGGATGCATACCGTCTCTTCTTCCTGCCTTTGTTTATCAACTGATTCAAAGACATCAATCTCAGATTCACTGTATCGCAAAGATAATATCAATATCAAAATCATGCAGGTAACAAAAGGCTCATAAATATTATTAGAAAGTAATTTTCATGTTGAATTACGGCACAGCAATAAATTTGGTTCAGTACAAAAGATGAAAATATCTAAAAGAACAACACAGTGAATTCTAGACATAACCTAGAGCAGGGAGAGTAAAATTGATTAAAAAAATAATACCTGCGGGCCAACATGTCATTTAAAGCATCATCATGTAACACTGGGGCAGCTTCCTCTTTCTTGCACTCTCGCAGGAGGGACTCTAAGTACTCCCTACGGTCCTCAGCACTGTCAACAAAATCACAGAAATTTCCTTAAGAGCATGAGTCAACCCTCTTGAATCTGCTTGTGCTCTATGCAATAAAACTATAGCTCAACAAATAGCAGGAGTTACCTTGTATTATTGTCAAAGAAACCGGCAGTGATACTCTGATTAGCAACTCCTAATTTGTGTTCAGCAGCAGCTCTGACTTGTTCTTCAACTGTTTGAACCTTATCAAAGAAAAATAATCAAACTCAATTAAAAAATCAGCACCACCCACTGAAAGAGTAAAAGATAAATATCATAGTGTTCACAAAAGGGTACTTGACCCCAAACACTAATTGAGCGAAAAGGAGCATACTGTTTCAAATCTTAAAACAAGTACATCCTTCTTCTGGCCAATCCTATGAGCTCTTGCTTGCGCTTGCAGGTCAACCTGAACCAACCAAAAATTTTAAAATTCAAAATCAGTATCTGAAGAAACTCTAATAAAGTAAATGTAACTTCCTATACAACCTGAGGATTCCAGTCAGTATCGAATATTATCACGGTATCAGCAGCTTGAAGATTGACTCCAACACCACCAGCTCGAATACTGACAACATGATAAAATGTCAGAACTACAAGACAATAGTAGGTAGTAAATCAACAGATATACATGCAACCTAACAAGCATTAATTGTTTAGGCAAGGTAGTTCCGTTTCATACAGTCCTCTTCTAGTAGATTTTCTTTTCAGCCTCCCAAAATTAAGAAAATCTTTGCTCAAAGTGAAAAGGTAATTTCCAACAGGAGGGTTGACAGGCATAACTTTTACACAAGAGAATGTTGAGTATTTAACTTCTAAGTTCAAAGATGCCTAATACATATTAGCCATCCAAAACTTAAATCCAAGTGGCCCTTTAACGTCTCAACCTTGCCCATATAATCCCCAGGACATAACAAGAGTAGAGGATATTACAGAGCATGCTTGAAATTTCTCAACTAGTATTTTCCTCCTTACTCTCCTCCTCTACAAGGTTCTAATCCCTGGTCTCAATCCCCAAAGAAGATTATCAGTTAAAAAGCTGGTGCAGGTCAGAAACAACACAAGCATAGATGAGCTTTTTTTGTGTGTGTGTTTTGGATGAATGGGTGTTTGGTATTCTTTATCCATATAGGGCTTAGAGACAGAATTACCTGAGCAAAAATATGAAAAAAGTGGAACCTTGTTGATTAAACTTTTCAATAAGTGCACCACGATCATTCCCTGATGTATGCCCATCCAACCGTAGGTAACGATACTGTTTAAAGGTGAGATAGTCTTCCATAACATCTAGTAGCCTCGTCATGGTGGAAAAGAAGAGAACCTACAAATGTCAAATTGCAAGAGTGAATCCTCAATGAATTGATCATGTCAGTAAAACCAATATAATTGCAAACATAAACTGAAGGAAGGAGGTGGAGGTTCTCTCATGGAAAATCAAAGACAGTCATGCTAAAACTGCTTCTTACGCATTCCAAGATTGAAAAGAACAAAGACAGCTTAATCTAGAAACGCCAAATACCATCAATGGCACCATGAACTTGAACAAAAATAAGACAAAACAAACAGTTATTGAAATTGAAAAGCAAACAAAAGCATTACAAGATTTCCAGCATATACAAACGGTATTAATCAACAACATATTAATGCAAAAGAAAGAAAAAGAAGGCCCAACTCAGCATCAGGAATTCTCATGCAAACAGACTACTAAATTACAGAATCCAACTAAAGATGGCTTCTAGAAATTATTAGATCTTAGCATAACTACATAAGAAGATTTGCCTACCCGATGATCAGTTGCCTTCAACTTGGGGAGTATTCGATCTAACATCTCAAGCTTGCCACAAAGCCTAATAATTGGCGGCAAATAATGCTGTGGTATTAAATTATCAACCTACAAAATTTTATCCAAAAGTTAGGTTTATACCAATAGAGAATTTTGTACCATCCATGCTGCAACTACTGATATTCCTAGTTTTACTTCAAGAGAATAACCAAGGGGACTGTATTATCTTCAACTGTTCTTTTTTCCAACTTATCAAGTTATCAAACACAAAAATAAATAATTAACCACTGATTTGTTCCAGAAATTAATTACATAAAGGAGATAAAAAAAGGTCTATAGGAAGCTTCAGAACAGAGACCATCTAATACTTTCTCATCTTTTATCTTCCAGAATTCATTATCAACAGCAAACTAAGCATTAGTAAATAGGGAAAGGACATGCCTCCTCCACATGAAGCTGGCTGAGATATGGATGATTGCATATATTACGAAGCTCCATAACAGAGTTGTGTACGGATCGAGCCTGCAAAAGGAGATTGGAATTAGCAACAGCGAATGTCTAAAAAGTTAGGTGATTAGAATTTGACTATGCATGCGAGTAAATGAGAATCAAACGTCCTAAAAGGAACCTTTGAATTTCCGATTGCACCAAGATTTTCTTCAACCCTCTTCATCAAAAGTTTTTGATAAGCAGAAGCTTCGCATCTTACAAGCCTCTCAATCTTCTCAGGAAGTTCATTTTCAACCTACCAAAAAAAAAAAGATGCAAATCAATTAGCAGTAAGCACATAATTTTGATAACATCCCTGTAAATACAAACCTTATGCTTCAGCCTTCGAAGTACAAAAGGACGAAGAACTTGGTGTAGACGGTTTATGATCAACAAATTTTCCTCCTCAGATAGTAGGGCCTAGTTAGAAACAACCAGCAATAAGCACATAATTTTGATGATAGTAGAGCAAATAATGTTCAGGAAGTTCACTACTTACTTCATCAGCAGAATTATCCCCGTTACTCTCAAATGGCTTGTTGAACCACTGAGAAAAATCCTCTGATGAGTTAAATATATTAGGCAATAAGAAATTGAGCAATGCCCACAACTCCTCAAGATTGTTCTACACAAAAAGATAAGTTTAAACTTAGTCATTACATTAGCATCAACACCAAAAACTGCAGCAGGAAGTACGGCTGGGTCACCTACAAGGAAGTGACAGCAAGCAGCCATTATAAATGTAGAATGAAAAATATATATTGAGAAAATTTCAAATAAAATAATCTGTAACCTGTAGTGGAGTTCCAGTCAACAGCAATCTATGAGAGCTCTGATAGTGCTTTAAGTCTGCATTCAACTTGCAAGAAGCATTTTTTATCCGGTGACCTTCATCAATTATAATATAGTGCCAATGAATTTTGCTCAACTTTGGTCTATCATGCTTGTTCATTAGATACTCATACGTTGTCAAGAGAATGTTAAATTTCTGGTGTACAATCCTCTCCCTGCAGCAGAAATGGATAACCAGGCTTATATATTCTAAAGTAACAAAAAATATTGGATAAGAAAGGTTTTTCTTCATGTTGATGTCATTACTTGAATAATCTACGCCTCTCCTCCGGAGGTCCAGCATAAACAATTTTGTGTATTTCAGGAGCCCAGAAATTGATTTCCGATTCCCATCCAGGCAGAACTGAAGATGGTACAACCACTAAAAATGGTCCTCTATCATTTTTGGTTTCCATTAGGTAACAAATAAGAGAAATAACCTACAAACACACACAAAAACAAAACAAATGCAGAAATTAGACAACAAATTATATAATACATGCAATCAAGAGAAGATTCAGAACCACTGATACCTGAACAGTTTTCCCAAGGCCCATTTCATCAGCAAGAATGCCATTCAGATGATTATTGTAGAGTGAAACCAGCCACCTAAGGCCATTCATCTGATACCTGAACATCAAAGGTATAACTTTAAGAAATTTCAATCAAGATAATAAACGCAGCACTCCCTATGCCAGCCAGTCTGAAAATAGGTATTGTTGGAGAAGTGCATATTTTACTTACTCTCTTAATTTCCCACCCTTAAGAAATCTTGGTTGCTCACTGATGCTTTCTTTTATGCTGCAAAAAAGGTTTTATAAACCTTTCAGAAAATGAAAATAATTTGATACTAATTAATAAAAGACTTCTCAAATAAAATGGCCTCAAGACATCCAAAGTTCCATTGATTAGAAAAATGAAGCAGGAAAAAAAGGCAAATGTTCTACCTATGAGCCATCAGGTAGTACTTTTCATTGCTTTCCATGTAATGCTGCAGACAGATTTACCATAAGAAAAAAAATCAACATATGAAATGAGATGAGCAAAAACTTGTGGAAGGTAAGATAGGAAGCAACTGCACAAAATGCACAAGAAAAAAACTTGCCTTTGCCTCATCTTCATTCTCAATAGCAGTGTCATTTTCATCAAAACTTGTAGTTCGCATCTCATCCATATTATTCTCAAAGCAGCTTGCCATAGCCTTCGCATCCCGTAACTTGGATCCAAGCTTTTGAAGATATTTCTCAGTTTCTTTCAATAGTTGCTTAACACGATCTGATTTAGCATCCTGTAAAACATCATGAATGATGGTAAGAATAAGATGAAGCACTTTGGACCACCAAAAGCTAGTAAGTGTAAACTAACCTGAACCATTCGCAAATAACCCTCTACATCATTGATTTTGAGTAAGTTAATCTTCTCACGCTGAATCCTGTCAATCTTCTCACGATGTATACGCTCCTTTCTCTTATGGAACTCCTTCACATATCTATTGATACCTTTCCAACGTTCCCTTCTAACTTTAAACACATCATCCAGCCTCTCCCTGAGGTTTCAACATACCAAGCAAGTAAGAAAGGAGGTGGTAGCTTTATCTAATGCAACCAGATGAGAGAGAGGCATTAAATTGTAAGAAAAAGAAAAAGTGGTAAATACTTGTGAACTTCTATCTCACTGAAAAACTCCTTCTGCCTCTCACGTATTCTCTTTTGTCGCTCTTCTTTCATTCTCTGCTCATATTTCTCGAGTTGTTTTATCCTTCTACCATGTCTATGTTTCTTGTATGATTTCAGGCGTTCCATATCATTTGTAATGGGTTTAAAAAAGTTGTTCAGAAAATCACTGCCAAATTTAAGAATAGAATGTCAAACATAAAATCATATCAAGGACACAACCAAACTAACTTTGCTATGACCTTGGTAACAACAAACCAAGATAAGAAATACAAAAGATACTAACTTAATGGCAAATCTATAAGGGAATTACCTCCTTAGGCGACATTGAAGCTCCAATAATTGGAGTTTCTTCAACTCTATTACACTTTTGGTTTTTCCAGATATATCTTCAGATGAGCTCACATTTCCCTACATGTGAATGTATTAGTTGCTAAAACAATTTACCCGTGCAATGCTAGACCCAAAGTGAAACCATGCATTTCTTTGAACCCCTTATTTATGATAGAAGTTAGGCAAAAGGTGAGGTAAAAGGACAGAACCACGTAAGCTTATTGCACATGTTGAAAGTAGAAAATAAAGATAACTTGACAACACCATAAGGTATCAAGAAACGCATAAACAATCAGTTCCTAACACCACAAATTTCAGTTAGAAAAAGAAGTTCAAATGAAATATGCAAGGCCAATAAATAAATTAATTAACAATTCTCAAAAAATGCGTGAAGCCCTAACTTGGATGATTGACCTAAACGTTAGTATGCAGTCCAATGAGCTCTTAATCAATAGATCCATGCAAAAGAAAAATATCATTTCACTCAAATAGCAAATTTTGCAAGCTTAAGTACCAAAATACCCATTTCCAGTCAATAAGAAAGATTTATCCAAAAAGAATAAATTCTGTTAGCCATCTGCAATGCTAAATCTATAGTCAAAGCATTTCTTCAACCCCCCCCCCAACAACAAAAGCATGGGAAACATGATAAAAGCTATGCAAAAGACTTTGAAAAATAAAGAAAGAACCATTTTGTTCTAAAAGGATAATATTCAACACATATGGTGAACAGTTAAAAAGAAAATTTGACATCATCATTATGTATCAGGAAATGCATAAACAATGGATTCCTAAGAACACAAAGTTCAGGGAGGAAAAACGACGCTCAAACAAGTATGCAATGTTAATTAATAAAAGAGAAAAAAAAAAACTCTAAAGATGTCCAAATTCCTTGATTGTCTTAATTACCTACACCACAAGTTCTTATACCATATCTCGTGATTCTTAATCAATTGTTTCCAAGCAAAACAGATGAATTCCACCCGAGTTTGTAAGCTTAAGAACTAAAAATCACCCATCACGCAACAAAACCTATTTCACCCAAGTTCATAAGCTTGAATACTAAAATCACCCATTTCTAACCAATAAGATGGCATTACCCAAATGTTAAGGATGAATTCCTTTTGCTATCTAGGACATAGACTATGATTCAACATCCAAATATAAAGCCATTCCATGTGCTATCATAAGAAATAGACATTTTTGTAGATACAAAATACATACAAAATTAAAATAGAAAGTTAATTTATTAGCAGAATAGAAAATATAAAGTTAATTTATTAGCAGAATAGAAAATATGTGGTGGTCTTCTTCTTAAGTTTTAACTTTGTATTCCAAGTCTCACTCAATTTAATGAGAAATTTTCCTTTCTACTAGCAGTGCACAAATATTAGAGTGAATAATAATATCCTTAACAATCTTGTGGGATGGCTTCACAGAAATCAGAAAGAACTTGTTATTAAAATGTACCAAGGAGTTAGAAGAAAGCCTTAACAAACCTTTAATTTCGTGAAACAGGTAATAATTCTTTGCCTTGTTTCTTGCTGTTTTGCAACCCACTTCTGCTCAGCTAAGAACTTCCGTTTCTGCTGATCCATAATCCATTTCTCCAACATTGTATACTTTGGAGATGGCAATGAATCAGTTGACACAGATTTATCCTCATCTTGCTCTGTGGTAAAACAGACACCAGTTCTTAGCATTCTGTTAATTGGAATAACTTGGGCCAAATCAGATTAATCTTGTTTAAAATTCAGAGAATTTTTGAATCCTCAGCACCCCATACCACATCACAAAAGCTAACATCTTCAAAACTAAAAGGCTTAAAGATTATCATTTCCATTCTAATTATACTAATATATAAGAAGACAAGTGGCCATTAGCAAAAATGATATTGACTCAATAAAATTACCCAGACTTTGAAACAGAGGAGCAGTATCTTTTCTTTCTAGCATCAAATCATGCTGAATAGCAGCAGCTGGCAAAGATGCCCTGGAAACCTCATTATGAAAGCCAATTCCAGACCAGCCCATCATTTCAGGGTTCACCTGTTTATTAGCACCCATCATAGATGAGGCTAGATCAGCCTTTGCAACTTGCAAATGGCCATTCTCCATGCCATCCAAATTGTTAGGAACAGTAAAACCATCCTTTGTGGTGGCAGAGTCAGGCTGTCGTGACATTGTAGGTAAGTATGCCTGTGGTTCCACTGCCTCGTGGCTCTGAAGATCAGCCTCTGCCTTCCTTGTAGCTAGAATATGTTTCCTTTCCTCCACAATTGCTAAAAGATCAGAAGTTGGGCCATTAGTCTCCTCCACTTTTAATTTTTCTGCTTCTTTTGACAAGGAATCAGCCTCTGGAAATCTTCCGATAGATGTCAAAGCTGGAGGTACATTATTCATCCTTCCAAATGACATTGCAACTTCAGATATGCTACTTGGGTCACTAGAAGTCTGTGCTTTGCCTCTATGGTCATTCAACTCTTTGCGAATGCCATCTGTATTACCAACTGATGTTACCAAGTGAGTGGATATACACTTCTGAAAATGAAATCTGTAAAACAAATAAATAATATAAACCTACCTTCCCTAGGAAATATGTTTCCAAGCGCAATTTCAAGATGCAGCTTCTTTGGCATCAAACCGTTTCTGCAAGTGGACAACCACAAGTTATGCAGAAAAATAAAAATAACAGACCACGATAACCATTATTACCACCTGAACTATTGCAATACCTGAAAGCTAGAAAAACAAGGCACTGGGCTCTAAGCTGTTTCAACTGGTGTTCCTTGAAGGGCATGCTAGATAATGCGGCAGATTGAGAGACAGGAGACATTCCCGTGTCTCTTGGAGCCATGGCCCTAAGCATAGTCATTTCTGAGGCACTATTTTGTCTGCCAGCCTGCCAAAAAAAGCATAACATTAAATTCCAGCCAATTCATTATACGAATCAGCGACATTTAAAACAACATTTAGAAGCAGTCCAAGTCTAATCATTTCGTTCCTCTCATAAAGGCCATAATAGAGCCCCAGAAATGGCACTGTTATTCTCTTTATTGAAGCCAGTGACTTAACAAAAACATGCATGTAAAGAAGAAAACAAAATGAGTACCTGAGCTATCTTATTTACATCTCCTAACATATTTGAACTGCCTCCATCATGTTCTAAAACTTTTCCAGCAGAAAGTGTTGAAGACGACCCATCAGGACTTGCTACAGAACTTTTGGATAACCCATGCTTCTGATTCTCAGAACCACTAAATTGGCCTAAACCTGAATATGCTAATTCTCCTGCATGATAGTTAGATGGGGCAGACAATCCTCCTTGAACCTTCCCAAAAGAACCTGAAAGTTAAACGACACCAACAATGTGATAAAAATTCATGGATTGAGGAGATTGGAAATTCAGATGCATTTTTGGAAGTCTCCAAGCTCAGTCAATTCTTATTCACCATCACTCTATAGGTATTAGTTAGTCACCATCAAGAAAATGAGTCATTCTCAAATTTCATCAGGCAATGAGAAGGGCAGAAGTTCACAAATTTGAGTGGACCAGACCAAAAAAGTAGAAACATTATCCAAGATATCAGATAACATAGTCCACAACAGAACTATATTGGGTCCCAAATATAACTGAGCTTCAATAAACCTTTATCAGATCCACACCGAAAAAAAGAGCAACCCATACAGGATTTCATCAGCAAACAGAATATCTAACTCAAACCTTTTTGCGTAGATAAAATTGAAAAGAAAAATAAATAAATAAATAAGGAAAAACACACACAAACCAGCCTATTAAATCCAAGTCTATTAAAATATCTAACAAGTGCACGCAAATTCTAACTTTTCAAAATCCAAAGTCGATTCTTAGTTTCTTACCTGGCATAAGAGATGCATGCATCAACTGCTGAGATGCAATTTCTGCTGTTATGTTGCCAGAAACATTTGGAGAAAACCTGTGAAGTTGAGATCTGTCAAAGGGTAACCCAGCCTTACCCTTGGAAGAAAAAATTTCATGTGCACCAGGTAGTCCACCTTGCTGCTGTCTTGGAACATTTTGAGCAGAAGAAACTTCCAACTCTTCAGGATACTTTGAACTAGGACCGCGTAACATCATATTGCTAATGTTTGTCGAATCTACCAGGTTTTCTGTTACATTTTGACCATCCTGTCTACCTCTATGCATTGATCTCATATTTCCAGGCGAGGATGGAAAATGCTCCATTTGACCACTACTTGGGACCATGTTGTAGTTAGCAGGGGCAGATGTTTCAGCCTTATTCATCTTCCCTTTCCTAGAATCAATGACAGCATTGAGAGATTCATCAAAATTTGGTTCCAATGGTGATGATGAATCACCCCTCTTTCTTTTAGTTGCACCCTTCTTGCTATCATTTTGATTCATTTGTTTCTCTTGTGATTGTGAGTTAGCAGACCTGGTGTCCAAACTTGAGGGGCTTCCATGATCAAAAGACTGACTACCCCTATGCGTTGCAGCTGCTTGATGATACTCATGTCCAGCCATGCTTGGGCCAACAGGCGGCCTGCTGAATGAAAATGGATCAAATTTAGGTATCTCGTTTTGGGTTGCTCCTGCTTTAGAATCTTTTGGAACTGAAACAGCCTGAGAGGATCCTGAAGAAAAGAATCTCATTTATAAATGGTTAGTTCAATATGCCATGCAACAATGAGGATGCATCTGTAAAAATTTGCCATGAGATGCTAAATGAAGTTTGATTAACAGCAATTTACCAACATATTGCCCAGATGTAGAATCCACTATTTGTGACCCAGGAAGCCGTGATGATTTCAAAGCCTCAAGGTCAAGACCATGTCGATTGATAACAGTCTCCATTGCCCTTGAATAAAGAAAATTATGTCAGGCAAACTAGCAGACATTTTCAGAGAAAGGGCGGACAACCTCAATGATAATTTGAATAGAAGAACAATCTATAGATTTGAATACTAAGTTCAAAACTCCATTGCAACCACGGAGATAAATCCATGTACAAGGACAGAGTACAGCGGGAGGAAATGGAGAATAAAGATATATCAGTTGTAATTTGAAATTTAGGTTACAGTGTACTTCAGTTCAAGCTAGAAAATTTAACCATGAAATCCTGGAGTGTGATATATAAATTTAAACAGCAATTGTCACATACATGAACAACGCTAAATTTAAACACATTTTTACTATAATTCAGAAGCTAGAAAATAAATCATCTTGCATCCATTTAAAGGTAATCAAAACTAGATTACTAGACTTCAAGTGTCAAATGATGATCAAAGCAAACAATGCGCAATCAATCAAATTTATTTATTAGATCCACCATTATCTGAATTAACTCAATTCGCCAAATTGCTATCTCCATCTAGATGAAATAACTTCGGCACATTCTCTCACTAGGTTACAAGATCCAATGTATTTTATATGAAGAGTTAATGAACCTCGAAGTCTCAAACCATGCGTCACCTTGATATTACTTGAAACGGCATTGAATGTTCTTTCCCACTAGATTTCATGTGTTGCAATATCTAAAACATTCGTGAATAATAAGAATCAGCTTCCATATAAATGGTATTAAAACTTAGAGCTAACTCTGTTACTAGCGCACAATAAATACCACTTAATTGACCCAAAAAAGTACACATACCACGTAAAGTTTTGTTGCCAGCTTTGAAGGCTCATCTTTAGAATCTTGTATGAGCTTATGCAGAAACTTTGCCGCCTCGAACTCCACATTATGTGAAGAAGACGCCATCTCCTCCTATGAGGTACAAAATCAATAGCCAATAATCAAGCAAAAATTTCAATCTTTGCTTTCTCACACCAAATTTGCCCTTGGATAACAATAGTAATTTCCAACAGTCATCTGATTCCTTCGGAAAAAAAAAACAAAATTTCGGTCCCACATGTAATCATAAACAAGCTCAAGATCAATAAATTAAAACACCAAAGCACTGATAAAGGGACGGAGACTTAAGATGTCCTAGTTCAGTAACACATATTTCTCATGGAAGAATATCCAAAGCTGAAAATCAGCAAATTAAGCTCCCATACTATCTTATCCGACATAGTACTGTGAATTTCAACAAAAAAATCTGTTTGTTTCTCGAGAAAATGTTCGTTCCTTTCCGCGGAAATTCTATTTCAGCGGCGAACAAAAAGAAAACGAAACCCTAAATGAAGGAAAAATGGTTAAGAAAACCAAAAAATAAATAAAATTACCTGGTCCAATATCGAAGAGCTTAAAGGTCAGCTACATGTAAAGAATGAAACTTCTTTAATTTAAAAAAGAAAAAGGAAAAATAGAGAGATTTTTTTGGTTTTGAAGGAATGAAAAAAAACAGAAGTGTAAACAAAAGGTTCTTCCCAAACACGTACCTTTTAACTCGCATGTGCCGAGTTTCTTCTAACGCAAATTACGCATTTACCCCTTCAGTGCTTTTGTATTGTATTTAATTTTAATTCTTGGGCCAAATGCCTATGTGTTAGCGCTGTGCTAATTATCAAATTGTTTTACCTATATACACCAATTTATTTAGAAAATAAATTTTCATTGCTATTTTACATTTAAATATCAGTTAATAATTTTAAATTAAATTATAATAGATTTACATGTCCTACAACTTTTCGTTAATCTTATAATAATACTTAAATGTGAATATAATTTATAATTATTTTTTTTATCGTTTAAGTAAAAAATATCAGAGAAATTTAATCAAATGCTACAGTGACCTAATTGAAAAACTTGTAAAAATATATTTTATAATAATTCTTATCAACAATTTTATACTTTTTATAACAAAATGTTAGAAAAAACAGTTACTATTACTAAAATTTCATCCTAAAATTTCACGCCGAAACTTATTACTTGCTACAACAAATTTGTTGGATAAAAGTGGCAAAATATATCCTATAATCATATTTATTCATTTAATATTTGATTTTTAATAAAAAAAGTATTGATAAAAATTTCAGTGACAAGTATCCTAGAATTTCAAACACTGAAACTTACTATTTGCTACAATAAAATTGTTGGAAAAAATGGTAAAATATATTCTTTAATCATATTTATTCATTTAGTATTTGATTTTGAATAAAAAAGGTTGATAAAAATTTCAGCTACAAGTATTCAGAATCAGAGTTTTTAAAAGTAAACTTGAACCAAGTGTTACATTTGAAAAGAAACTCGGTTAAAATTTGTTTTATCATCATGTTTATGTAGTATTTGTGTTTTTAATGAAAATGTGTTTAGATTAATATTTTTCATTACCGTGTTTGAACTCGATTTTTCTCAAAGCTAAATTTAACTATTTGCAACAATGAAATTGTTGTTGAAATACAAAACTGTAATGGAAGTGCTTGACTGCAGTTGTAACACCCTCACCTGACCCAATCGCTGAATCCGGATATAGAGTGTCACAATTGAACCTAATTCGAACCTAGAATCAAATTTTGAACTTGAAAATTTCACAACAGACTTTTTCAATTAATATAAATACTCCTCTTACAATAAAAATCCTAAATTAGAACAAAATATACCATCTCAAACTCCAAACTATAAGGAAAACTATTTAATTACAATATTTTGACTATGAGGCGGAGCCTCTGAAGATGCCCTATTCCTATGTGCATGACACTTTACAGGCAATGATCTTTGATCTAATACGGTCTGGCTTGGTCCCTTTTCGAGATCTTTATCCCACGAATCTTACAAAACCTAGGCCAACACTTTGGTAAGTTCAATGAGCTTAGTGAGTTTCATTTCTGCATTACACTAAAATTACCCCCGTCTTGCAGGGGTTTCAATTAGAAAAGAAACAAATATAATACTCCATATTTTGTTTGACGATCCCAATTTTCCTGGGGTGTTGGATTTTTACTCAATGCTCGACCATCTTTAATGGCAGTGTAATCGTTGGGCAATATTTACTAGTTCGGCTTAAAACCCTTTGACTACCTATAGTGAGTTCTAGTTAATTTATCACCCTTGTGGATTTCCACCCTTCTTTTCACCATTCGCCTTTTGTTTTCTTTTTTCCTCTTAATTCCTCTTTGATTCCATCTAAGTACATAAACACACCATGGCTTTGGCGGATAAATTGACATTCTACTCATATGACCTTCTAGCAACGGGCCACGTTGCACAAGTGGCTTATTTATTGTTTCATCCATTTTACTCATACCATATTACTCGAGTTGCAATGTGGTCCGGGTTACTTCATTGTAATCCACCAAATATAAGAATCTTTACTTTTGACTAGTTGAAAGGCTTAATCGCCTTTGACCATTTTGATCTATGGCATCCAACAGAACTGTTACTTGAGCAACCATTCTAGCTTCTAATCTCTCTTATAGGGTGGTTCTTTATGGAACTAACCCCAGGGTAGTTACATTCATAATGAATTTTCCTCAAAGAGGGATAGTCTTGACAGACATATTTGTTACTTGCACCCTCCCTCTTAGTACCTCTTATTGTCCAGGGTCCCCAACTGACCCATCTATACATTTTCAACGGCTCTTAATGGCAGATCTTTATTGCGATCCTCAATAAACTCTCTTTTCGTTTACCTATACAACAAGCATCACTAGCTCGTCAAACCCCATGACTGATTCCTGTCAAGTTACCACCCTTATGCATTATCGGCTTCCACGATTACTGTTTTGGTAGGTTGTTTTCTATTTTCTATATCTTTTGTCTTATTTGGCGAATTTCTTAAAATCAGCTTGCCACACTTGCATTATTTTTCCAACTATTTTCCCATATGCGTGTTTTTTTTCCATTATTATCATTTTGGCGGTCTTCTTCGAGTTTAATACCCGATAAACCCTATTGATTACCACAGCTGAGCTATGGTCTTATACCCTTTCACCCCATATTTAATGTCCTGGCTAGCTATTATGGGTTTAATGTCACGATTGACTACCTCGTGTTTATTGTCCCGGCAAACTACCCTGTGTTCACTGTCCTGACGGACTACCCCATGTTTATTGTCCCGACGGATTATCCAATGTTTACTATTCCAACGGACTATCCCATGTTTACTATCCCAACGGACTATCCCATGTTTACTATCTCGACAAACTATACTGGTTATCGTAGTCGAGCTATGATATTATATATTAGACATTTTTTTAGGTGTCGTCCCATAAGACCTTACCGTCGTCATAGTGTTACCCCATAGAGCCTACTACTGACAGTCATCACAATGTTTATGGAACCTAATAACCATTGTCATGGTGTCGTCCCGAAGGGTCTTATTTTCATTTCACTTTGTTGCTCGGACATCTTGTTCCTAACAATCCCGGATGGTAAAATCTTAACGAAATTCCAATTTCCCTATTCATCCGTTCGTTCCTCCATTTTTCTCGTTCCTAACATTGATGCTCAAACACTGCAGTGTCCCCTCCGCAATGCCTATTGCCTAAAGCTTCGCTCATCATGGTTTGCACACAACAACAATGTACGATGATATCTAATAGAAATTCCCATTCCCAATTCTTAACTCCATCTATCCCGTCAATAATTTTCCATCGTATCCTTGTTATAATCATACAATACACTCATTTCACTTACATACTAGCATGAAGTGTGCTATCCCTTTAAACATGGATTTCTAACTATTTTATGCATATAGAACTATTTGGTGGATACTATATATATCAAACAATCTTATACATGCTTGGCATTCAAAATCAACAAAATTCATACATCATTACAAAATCATGCCAGTAGCACAGCATTTCAAGGATGGAATATAGAAACTCACTTGATTCTTCTTCGTCTTATTAGCTTAGCTTTTCTAAACGTCAAGCTTCCATTCTCTTGGCAACCAAGCATTATAGCCAAAATCATGAGTTAAGCTCAGAATTTTTCAACATAAAACTCAGTTTTCCAAAAACATGCAGAACCCCTAAAATGGTTCCGAAAACCCTTAACTTTATTATCTAAATCTTACGCATACAGAAGGACTTAGAACCTCACCATCTTTCTGGATTCTCTACTTTTCTGACTAAATCCTCAAGTTCACCACTCCATGTAGAGCTTTCTACAACCATCTTTTTCTTCAGAGCAACCAAGGAAGAAGATGAAGAATAGAGAAAAATGAAACAAGGTTGAAACAGACTCTCATTAGAAAGTCATTTCCCAACTATTTATAAACTTTCACGCGCGACTTTCAACCCTATAGAAACCATTCATTGGCAATCATTTTTCCCACTGAGAAACTAGCTGATTTGAATCCAAGCAAACCAGCATTAAATGTCAACCATGTTCAAAATCAGTTAATATTTTTTTCCTAATTTTCCAATAAAAACCACCAACTTATGACTTCTTTTAACTTGACCCCTAATTGTTCTTAGTTTCCAAATTTAAAGAAAATCAGGTGTGACAACAATGGTCGCTTTGGATTGGCACTACAAAAAATTGTGCAAAAAAAAACTAAATAACACCAAGAATTTGTTTATGCAGTTCGGTTTCCCTACGTCTGCAGAGCCTAACCAGTGAGTAATTACACTATCTTTGTTCACAAATACAGCAAGTGATTCACACTCTATCAGTCCCTAAGTATAGAGATCTTATTATACCTAAAGGCTAGAATACTCACATTTAAATCCTCCCCATAAGAACTTGGGAAGTAAACACTCAAGAATGTTTATAATTGCTTACACTCTCTCACAAAACAGTTCCTCAATGAACAGATAAAAATGCTCTCAATAAGCTCTCATACAAAACCTAAATAAGCCTTAAAACATATATTAATTTTGGCTTACTAACATAAAATATGAGTGAATACAAAGTAACTCCTTGAAAATAGCTATTACAATATAAACATTAAAAACATAATCAATCGAATAAATACTCTCCATGTTCAACAATGAAATCTTAACCGAATATCCACATTTCAAAAATTAATTTGATTCACTCAAATCTAATTCAATCTTCAAAGCAAAGGATTGGTTCACATAAATGGGCCATATTATCTTCAATATAACAACACATTAATAGGTCCAAAGATTTTCTTCATTAAATTGCCAAACCGATTAAAACAAGTAACAAAACTACCTTAGTGGCAATCTACAGCTGGCACTATCGAATGCCACTTAGCTTCATTCAACACATCTTGCCTTAACAATCTCTTCCTCTGGTAATTTATTGAACAAAATCAAACAATATAGGAAGCTAACTAATACAATCACCAATAGTTTCCCCTTAACACAAACCTCACTCTACTTAACTCAACTTAAAACATAACATAATAACTTTAACTATTAATGATGTGTCTAGAATTTACACCAACAATCAAAATACTAAATTATACCTAACTAAGCAGTAGTGTCAAATAAAAGTTCAAAAGAAAGAAATCATCACCACAAAAAAATTAGGATCATCTTTAATATTAGCAACATCTTCATCAACCATAAGTAGCTTCATTGACAACAAAATGACATATACTTCCTATATAGTATCATAACAACACACAACACAAAAACCAAAAAACAAACTTAAACTCAACAACTTCCATATCCATATCCACTACTATACTCCCCCATTTTTGTTCAACAAACTTGCCAATCAGAATTCCAAATATCCTTACTCTGTAGACTGGACTAAGGAAAAATGAATGTTGAAGAACATTAGAACTAAAACAATACAATCTAATAAGGGGTACAAGATTACTGGATTGAATGAAAAATTGTGCACTGATCACATGTATCGTAAATCTTTCCTTAATGCTACTTCCTTTTCACGAATCTGCTGAATAATATTTATTTTAGAACGCATATTAGAAATCACTCTATTATGTGATTCAATAGAAGATGTTAGATGATCAATCATCCTTTTTATTGAATCCTTCAACATTACACGAATTGTCAGTGGAAGTTGGCACTCTAGCCTCCATTGCGGTAGCTTTTGTTTTATAGTATGCTTGTTCTGTCTACTCAACTCCTTCTTCAACTACTTGCTTTGTTAGCTTTGCACTAACATGCTTACCCTCTAACCCTTTAAAAGAAAACTTAAGCTTACGAATTATTTTCTCACATCTTTCAGTGATGTCCACAATCTTTTGATTTTGTAATCTTAGAACTTGGAAAATCAATGATGGAAATGGTAAGAGATTTCTAATATAACAACTCGATTTTTAGTGATGCCAAAAAAGGAGTTTCAGAACCCTATTTCTGTAAACATGTCTATAAATATTAAATTAAAATATTTGCAGAGTTGGTATAAAAGAATATTAAATTTTAGTTCTTCAATTTTGATTATTAACTACTTAATTAAGGTACATTGAGTAAATTGGAAAAGTTTTATCGCTATAAGTTTTTAATCGGCCAAAGACTAAGGGACTTATATTACAATTAGCCTATGGTTTAAAATGGAAATTAAACCATTATTCCATTATGGTTAGTGGATGGTGATGATTTCTTTACTAAATAATTTTAATTATCGGTTTTTGTTAATTAATTATAATTAATTAAACCTAGTTAATTAACTACTAATCATACTATATAAGTTATCTTTAAGCCAATAGTTATCATCTTACCTCTTCCATCTTCGTCCTAAAAATCAAAGAAATAAAGCCCTTTTTGAAGTCTTTGCATTTGGCCTTCAATTGTTAATGTAATTCAAGTCATTTTCTTGTAATTTTTTATGTTTTTGATTTCATGGGAGCTTGATTTAGCTAACCTATGTTGCAAAACTGTTAAAGTTTTTTAAAGTTGCCATTGTTTATTTATTGAATATTTTGGTGTTAAATTGATAGATTTTAAGCTTAGATGTGAAAAAGGACTAGATTGTAATATTTAGTTATTAGTTTTTGTACATAAGGACTCAAGTGAACAAATTGTGAATTGCTGTGAAATTTCTATAATAAAATATAATAAGGAGTCCATAAGGGATGTGATTGAGATCAGTTTGAAACCGAAGCTTGAAATTGAGAGATATTATTAATTTAGTTTTAGGGACTAAATTGAATAAAATGTAAAACTTAAGGGACATTGGAAAAATGAAATTTTATAGATTCATACATATCATGGCACAACATGAAACTGTTTGGTATTGACAAATTATCTAAAATAATTGTTTATATCGATAATTGAATCAAATCAGAAATAATCGAGGAAAAGAAAAAATTGTCGATTTGTCATTGAAGATTCAATTTGTTTGTTGTCTTAACCAAGTAAGTTCATAAGGAATTCACTACTTTGTTTTATGTTTTGTTGGTTGTGTTGTATTTTATTTATGTATTAGATTGAAATGGATTGGTGATTTTGGCACTGATGGTTCGAAATGGACTGAATTGTAAATTTATGAGAATATTGGTTATATGGAAATAGAACAGGATGAAAATGAGACCATTGACTAAATATATGTTTCATATGAGAGATGAAATTGTGTACAAGAATTGAAAATGTCATATACACGGGAATGATGCCTGAGGGAACTTAGTAAAATGTTAGGATACATATGACATGCCATTAAGGTTAAACACGCGATTAATCAAAGATTTACTTGTTATTACGCGATCTAGCATTTGTTGCAGATTCTCGGGTTATATGTATCGTTGGTTTGGCCTGGATGGGTAATCTCGATATGATGTCAACTTGTGTGAGTAACCCTGACATACTGTCAGCTTGTGTAAACATTACATTCCCGTGTATTCGAGTCCATTTTACTATAGTTTCATTAGGCGATGTTCAATTGATTGAAAATGGAAGTTAGATCATGAATTGAAAAAGAAATGGTATTGATGATACTTGACATATAGATTCTTATGTGATTATGGAAAGTATCGAAACAAAGAATACGTAAGAGCGAAATTTAACCAAGTGTTGTAGCAAACTAATTGAAAAACTTGTAAAAAAACATTTTGTAATCATTCTTTTAACTAAAATTTTATACTTTTTGTAACAAAAAGTGTTAGAAAAACCATTTACCATTTCCAAAATTTCAAACTCTAACAGTACGTTTGGTTCACTGTAATGGAATAAGGCTGTAATTGAATAGAGCTGTAATCAATAATTCAACTGTTTGGTTGAATGGAATGGAATAGAATTGTAATAGTATTCTTGTGTTTGGTTGAATGGAATGATGTTGTAATAGCATAAGGAAAAAACTAAAATGACCAGAATACCCTTAGCAGATTTTTTTTAAATAGATGATTATTGTTATTGTTATTAAATTTTAATAAGATTAATATTAAAAATAATTTAATAAAAATAATAAATAATTTAACCATATTTTAACATAATTATTATTAAATATATATTTTTAATAATATGAATTAAAAAATCATAATATATAATCTACTTTATTAATTTTAAACTGCAAACATAGTTAATGTGCTAAAATATCATTAGTGAAATAAATAATTTAATTATTCTACTAGGTTGAAAAGCTCTTTTAATTACTAGTCATTTTGGTTTTCTTTGAAAATTTCTTCATTGATACTAGCCCAAGCCATGTTTGAAGATACTTGTAAAGCTAAAAAAAAGCCATGTCTTTAATGTATTTTTAGGAAAAGAATAAAAAAACGACAGATTTTTCTTAATTACTTTTTCTCATAAAAGCTAATTAAAATTTTGATTTTTTTACTGCCTTCTTGTTATTTCTTTTATTTGAATTTGATTTTAGTTTAATTCTATATTTTAATTTCATATTCAAAAGTATGTCAATCATATGCGATAGCCCCTATCTAATCATATTCATTTTCAATCATTTTTGTGTTTGAACTCAGTTTGTTCCTTTGTTTGAATAACGTTTTTATTTGAACAAGGGAAGATAAAAAGCATGAAGTATCTGTACTAGAAGTATATAATAACATTTGTTTGCATAACATTTTTACTACAGTTGTAAGACTAAAAGTATATAATAAGCTACCATACTACAAAAGAAGTTGCCCATTTAATGAATCTAAACTACATTACGAGGAAGAAAAATCACACCAACTCAACCTGCTTGCCTGCCTGTCCTTCCTACCTTTTACTTTGCTACTCGACAGTCTTATTTCAAGGTTCAATCATGAACAGAGGCTGTAAAGATGACAAAAAAGAACGTCCGAACAACAGAAAACCAAGACAAAAAGGACAAAAACAATCAAATTTACTTCAAATCCATAATTCAATACCCATCCACCCATCCATCCATCCATATACATTATGTGGACTCAAAGTAGCAAAGAATACTCACCGTATCAATGCTGACTGCTTTGCCATCTTCTACAAGGATCTCGACTATGGTCCTTGATTGATCAGCCTATTGAAAAAATGATTTTTCATCTACAGCTAGCCACATAAGAGATAGGTTGACAATTTCAATAAACTATGGATGCAACAGAACAACATATTGATTAAGGGCTGTACAACAGATTACAATGATATTGCAACTGCCAAGTGCAGTAATTATGGGCGATAATCACTAATTGGCCAAACAAACTAAAATGCAGCTACCAGGTTGGTTGATGATAATGTTCCAAGAGGAAGAACTAATATGGAATCTATTTAATATTTAGTCTCTTTAAGGTTAAAGTTTAATCAATGAAGCATGACTGTTCAATAAAAAAATGGAAAACTAACTGGCCATCTAATTGAAACCTGCAGCAGAGTATCCTGATAACCAAAAAGTACCAGTCAAGCCAAGCTTGCAACCTTCTTCTAAGGGATCTGAAATTTTAATGTTCTCACTTCATTTCACAAGCCTGTTCAAAATTTTTGCCGCAATACTTTCCTGTCAAACAAATACTAAGCTTTGCCTCGTCATGAATTGGAAATAGAAAAAAAATATAATAAAACTGACGAAGACATGCTACAGGCATAGTTCAAGAACTCATGGTAGCAGAATCTTTCACTTCTTGGATCTAGGGTGTGACTTTGACTTGAATCATAATAACAATAATTTTCATCCAACCACGTTCCCATACAAGAAGAGTTATGAAGTTATAAGGGAGGAGAAATATAATCCTGTTTTTTGAGCTTATCATAAAAGAAGAAAACGTACCCTTTACGGAGATGAAGATGAAGGGCGAACGTACCCTTAATTTGGGGATAAATGTTGGAAGAAATCTGGAGCAGAAATTTGGGGAGAAAAAAGCAGGTTATTTTGGGGATAAATTTTAGGAGTATGGTGTTGAATAGCAATTCAGAGCCCCCACCCTTGAATACCTATTACAACAGCTGAGGGAATATGGGTGTAATAGCAAAGCTGTGGAATCACCTAAACGGTGAACCAAACTTGAGAATTACTGTAGCGCACGGAATAGGGCAGGAATGGAATAGCAATTCCATCCAACCAAACATACTGTAAAGCTTATTGTTTGCTCCAACAACATTGCTAGATAAAAGTTCTACAATATATTCAATTAGCATATTTTTCATCTATTATTTGATTATTCAATGAAAAATGTAGATAAAAAATTCACCTGCAAGTATTCGAAATTGGAGTTTTTAACAGCGAACTTGACGCAAGCTTTACATTAAAATGAGGAAAACAAAAACACAGTTAAAATGTATTGCATCGTCATATTTATGTAGTATTTGTGTTTTCAAATCAATGTGTTTAGATATATATTTTTTATTCCATGTTTGAATGACACATTTCTCAAAGCTAAATTGAAAATTTTGCAACATTGAATTTATTATAAATAACTTGTCAAAATATATTACTCATATTATTTTATACAATTTTGGATATTATAAATAAAATGGACCCAAGTATCCAAAATCAAAGTTTTTCACATCGAACTTGACGCAAGTTTTATATTAAAATTAGGAAAACAAAAACACTGTTAAAACGTGTTGCATCGTCATTTTTATATAGTATTTGTGTTTCCAAAGAAATGTGTTTAGATATGTATTTTTTGGTTCCGTGTTTGAATGACACATTTCTCACAGCTAAATTGAACATTTTGCAACATCGAATTTATTGTAAATAGCTTGTCAAAATATATTACTCATATTATTTTATGCAAATTTGGATATTATTAATAAAATGGTTGATAGAAAGCAAAAAGTTTTAATAAAATTTACCACTGCTAAGATTTGAACTTGGAATTTCAAACAACCAAATAACCATTTGCTACAGCAAAATTGTTGGATGGACATTCCAAAATATATTTTACAAACATATTAGCTCATGTACTATTTGATTTATGAATAAAAATCTTGATAGAATTTTGAGTTGCAAGGACTAGGATTCGAAATTTCGAACAGTGATGTTGAACCAAGTGTACCATTAAAATTAGATGAAATAATGTTAAAATATGTTTCATAATCGTATTTATTTGTAGAGTAGTTGCCCTATTTAATGAAAACATGTTTAGAAAAAAATTGTTGTCAGTTTGAAACCTGAAATTATTCGAAGAAAAATTTAGTTATAGAGTATTTTTTGATTCCGTGTTTGAACAACACATTTCTCAAAGCTAAATTGAACATTTTGCAACATCGAATTCATTGTAAGTAACTTGTCAAAATATATTACTCATATTATTTTATGGAATTTTGGATATTATTAATAAAATGGTTGATGGAAAGCAAAAGGTTTTCATAAAATTTACTGTTGCCAAGATCTAAACCTAGAATTTCAAAGAACCAATTAACCATTTCCTTTAGCGAAATTGTTGGATGGAAGTTGCAAAATATGTTTTACAAACATATTATGTAACGACCCAAAATTTGAGCATTTGTTGGAAAATTCTATTAATAATTAAGTCTCTATATCTGTGGTTAAGTGCTTTGTCTATGTGTTTGGGATTGGGGGTTCGAATATTCCTTTTTGAAATTTCTTTGTTTATTTTGACTAAAACCTTACCTTTGAACTCTCGACTTAAATTTATTTTTACATTAATTTGTGTTAAAAATGAGTTTACCGGTTTGATGGTTAAGCTTTTATATACTTTTCAGTCTTGTGTTTGAGTCTCTGTGCAAGCATAAAGAAATATTTGTGCTATTAATCGTTAGGATAGTTAGTTTTTATTTTAGATAGTAATTGAATTCTAGGATGTTTTGCTTTCCTCATTCCTCTCTTCTTTTCTTTTTCTTATATTCTCTTATTCTTCTCATTATTTCCTTTTTTTTTCTTTTCTTTCTCTTGTGTGTTGCCACATTTTGCTGCTTTCATGACGGGGAAACTTCATCATTCGTTGTCTTTGATTGTTAGGAAAATTTTATAAGTTTTTATGAATTTCTGTTGGTAATTGTGTCCATTTTGTCGATGTAAGTTCGCTTGGTTGTTTGAATTCCTTGGTTTAAGTTTCGATTGATTTTTTTAGGCGAGGATTGTGACAACATCGTCCCTCCATCGAGTTAAATTCACAAACTACTATTTGTACGAGGGTGAGTGGATAGTTATGAGTTGAAGTTGCGTCAAAGTTTTTGACATGTTTTGTAACACCTCCTAACCCCAAACCGTCACCGGAACAGGGTTAAGGACTATTACCGGACCTATCAAACAATTTACAATTAATACACACATAAAATAATCTTAAAGTCCCATAGATAGACCTTTGAGGTCCAATATAAACAGTAGAATCAGTTCGAGACTAAATTAAAATCACTTTGAATTTTTTTCTCAAATTTTAAAATTATTTTTATGAGCAGTATCCACACGCCCGTGTGGATTGCCCATGTGACTCACACGGTCTTGTCATTAAGTCACATGGCCGTGTTGAGAGCCCGTGTAACTCTCTATTTATGACGTCGTCATCAAGTGGATTTCACACGGCCGCATCGCACGCCCGTTTTTTAGATCGTGTCCTTCACACGACTGAGACACATGTTCGTGTCTTTGCTCATGTGCTCAATTCGAAGCTAAAATTCAAGACGCAGGGGTCACACGGTCTGGCCACACACTTGTGTGCCAAGCCGTGTGGACTCAAAATGAGTATTTAACACTTAATTTTCCAACTCTGCAAATTCCAACAACAATCAACATAAAATACTTATGTTCCCTCAATCCAGACACAATCAAATACGCTCATAATTTGCCAAATTTAAACATTTTATATATTATCCAATATTCAATTCTAATCACTTATCAAATATCATCAAACAAATCAAATTCACACCAAAATTAGCCAAATCCTATTATATACCATTACAAAATCTAAATCTACTTATTTCATCCTTACATTCTCAATTCAAAATGACATACACATAAGACACCCTAAGTACATGCCATTACCAATAATTAACACACTTTACCTTATTGAATCCGGGATCGGCCTAGGATGCTGATTCAACGTTCTAGCTTTAACTTATCCTGCGTACAGAAACAAACCGTATGCTGAGTATGGATATACTCAGTAGCATTTCTATAATCCGAACACCAAATAAAATGAAAATATAACAAACACTTAAAAATCATATAACAATTAGAATTATTCAATTATTTAATTCGTAGATAAATTCTTTATAACTTATTTTATTCTTTTTACTTACTAACCTATATAGTTTTCCGTAATCCGTTCACACGTCATTTTAAAACAATAATATTATTCACTTCTCAACCACCGTTCTATACTTATTCATTTCATAACAGTTATTATTATTCATATCATATCATTATCTTGCTATTCCAGATAACTTCCACTATATACATTCGATTCATATATCTCAATTCACATTTCAATTCATCAAGTGGCATCAAATATCATCAATTCGAACTTCAATCATTTTATGAATCTTTGGTTTATGTTTCAATCTCATATGTTAATTTCAATTTTCAATTCAATTTCTCATATCATTTCAATAGCTCAATCAATCAAATTTATTTCATTTATCTCTTCATTTATTTACCCCTATTAACAAGACTCGGACCTTGGCGGATACATGGATCCAACCAAACACACCAGATTGGCACCCAGTGCCTCATCGGATAGTTCGAAGCAATAGTTGACACCCAGTGTCTCATCGGCCTAGCCGAAGTAAAGTTGGTACCTGGTACCTCATCAAATCTATCCGAAGAAATATAGTGACACCCAGTGTCTCATCGACTCAAGGTCGAAGTATCCCTGAACACTTCCAATCCTATGGCATACCAACTATATCCGACCTAGCCCGATACTGTTAATAGGGTATCTAAATCACATTTAATCTTATTTCAATCACAATTTCTCACATTTTCAATTCAATCATTTTTCCACCATTCAATCAATATTCAATCCATTTATTTACACATTTTTGACAATAATCATATCAATTTCATCATATTCTCAATCATTCAATTTTTCAATATAACATACATTCAATATTAAATTTTTACCTCACTCACATATATCATATAAATTCAATTCAATTCAATCAATATAAATTCAATAAATTCATTATATATCAAATCAATCTATTTCAATTATAAAACATAATAATTCTAACACTAACAATTTCTATATGCATTAAATAAAAATACAACAATTAAAAACTAAGTTTGGATTATAGAAATACAAACCGTAATTTCTAAGCTAACTCCTGTTGTCTTTGCCTTTTTCCTTGCTTAGCCGAGGCTTCCGGCACAATGTTAGCTACGGTAATTAAAATAATTATACTATTAATTACAGTATTAATTATAATAAATAATTAAATTTCTAATCAATTCTCACCTTATTCCCAATTTAATCCTTACTAAGTTTACTCACTTTCCTAATTAAATTCACTCTTTATTTCCATTCAAATTTTATCCAAACTCAAATTTAACTATTAAATTTCCAGCATATTTTCATAATTTCGAATTTATTTCCATTTAATCCCTAAAACTCAAAACTTATAGCTTAGTTTACAAATCAATCCTTTATTCAATTCCAATCAAAATTTCTATCAAATAAACCCCCAATTCCATCATTTTATTCAACATGAACCATACTTAGAAATCTAATAACTTTCAAAATTTCCACTTAAAACAAGTAATATTTATCTCTAAGATTTCAAAAACTCAAAAATCATAAGAAAAAGGGGTTAAATTGACTTACCAAATTAACTTGAAACCTTTAAAACTTTATTTTTCCCTTTTTTCTTTTCTTCATTTCTCCCTTCTCTGTTTCGTCCCCTGCTATTTTGTTTCTTTCATTCTTTTTATTCTTTTGTTTCTTTTATATATATAATAACAATAATAACTATAATAAAAATCTATTTAATAACAAATATTTATTTAACACTTGTACCAATCATTTTTATACACTTGTTTTTCTTTTCTTTTATATATATATATATATGCAATAACTTAATAATATACTTATATAATAAATAAGCATACATGTATTTTACAAATGTATGTATACTAAAATTACACATGTCATTATACATACCATTCATTTGTCATTCTTTTCTTTATTTATCATATAAATATATTTTATAAATGATAATTATCTTTTAATAATTAAACACATGTATTACAATTGTATGTATTTTCATTAATACACTTGTATCCATTCATTACCATACATTTGTCTTTATTTAATTTATTTCATAATATATTATCAATTAAATAATAAAAAATACATTAATATTTACTTAAATAATAAGTAAATATATACATGTATTCTAATTGTATGTATAATATTTATTACACATATATTTTATTTTTACCATGCACTTGTCTTTCTTTTATTTATTTAATTTAGTAAATATTTTTAACTTAATAATAATACCTATTAAATAATAATAATAATAATAATAATAGTTTAATATAAAACCATACTAATAATAATAACAATTATAACATTTAATATACATAATTCAAGAAAAATCTTGATTTTTCTTCCATTTGCCGTCTCATTCCTTGGGAATGGCTTAATTGTCATTTTAATCATTTTTATTTTCTATTACTTTAGAACTAAACTTTCACACTATATTCAATTTGATCATTTTATCCAATTATCCTTAATTAAGCTAAATTTACTTAATTTAAACTTTAATTAACCACCCACTTAACTTCGTAAATATTTTTAATAAATATTTACGAATCCATTTTTCAGAAATGGAGACCCGAAAATGCACTTTTCCGATAACTGTAAAATTCGGATTATTACATGTTTCGGTTGATGGTTTAATTAGTCTTATAATTCGATTAAATTGTGTAAATAGAAAATTGTTGGTTGTTTTTAGGTTTCGGGATCATCTCTGCTGCTTCTACGTTAAAGCCATACCAGGTGTGTGACAAAAACCCAAGATTCTATAAGTTTTGAATGCCAAAAAACATGGCTCCCGTTGTCACATGGCCGTGTGTCAGGCAGTGTAACTCACTGTTTTCAAATTAGTAACACACGGGCTAGGGACAAGTGCACGTGTTCAGGCTATGTAACTCATTGTTTGTATCTATGGGGTCACACGGGCTAGGGACACATGCTTGTGTCCACGCCGTGTGAGGGGTTATGAGTCATACAGGCGTGTGCTTGACAGCGTGTCAGACTGTGTAACTCACTGTTTTTAGCCACACAGGCCAGACACCCAAGCCGTGTGAATCCACAAGGGCATATGGTCTAAATTTCTAAACTTTTTCTTAGGGACATAAGAGATATTTGAATCGAACGTAGGCCTTTCGTAGGGTCCGTATAATCTGAATTAGACTGTATAACTTGATATCCTATATTCTAAGATTGATTAATTGATTATCTATGTGTATAATTGATGCGATTATTGTTAAATGATAATGATCTGTATTATTTGATTATGAATTGTAACTGAATAACTATATGTATATCTTTGATAACTGATATTTGATATCCATTTTTGCATCCGCATTGGGTAGGAATGGAATAAAGAAAGAAGTGTTGGTAGTTTAATGATATCCTATTTGAGTGGATAAGCCACAACTCTGTATCTAAATCTAGCTTTTTATCGCATACTGATCTAGCAACTAGTCTGCAATCACTCTTAAATGTGTCATACCGACACTAATTGGTGTGTAGGGCTGGATGGGTACTTGATACCCTATAGTGAGTTGGGCTGGGTGGAGATGGTGTTTAGCTGATGGGGGTAAGAAATTTCATATGAATGAGATCTGTTTTACATTTGTATCTGGTCAAATCTGCATCTGTATCTGAACTATCTGCACATTATTTAAATTGTTACATTATTATCAGGAATAATTTGTTTCTAATTCTGAATTTGGGCAATTACTGTTATATCTCTCTTGTTGTTTTCCTATATATCGATTACACATGTTGAGTTATAAGCTCATTCTATTTGTTGACTGTGTTACATGTAACTTATAAACGTAGGAGGCTCGACGTGTCGGGATCTCGATCATCTCTCTTTATTAGATATTTTACTGTTCGGTTAAAATTGAACTAGCGTATGTTTTACTTTTGATTATGGTTGTAAGCTCGGATTTCCACGTTTATTTGACTGGTTAGGTGTTTTTTGAATGATGAACTTTAAATTACTTTAAGTGGTTTTCCTTAAATGTTTTGATGTAACCTCCAGACTTAGTCTTAATATTTGGGCCAGGTGTGGGGTGTTACATTTAGTGTTATTAGAGCTAGGTTACAAAACTCGACTTGTGTTTTTGGGCTCCTATTTTTGTTAAAAAGTTTTTTGAAAAAAAATTATTCGAGTAACTCTGAAAACTGAATTTATAAAAGACCGAGTCTCCGGTGCTGAACCTGCAAGTACTTTTACTTTAGATATACTATTTAGTTAGGAAACTACTGTAATGACTGAACTTGTGGTTTAGTTAGAGACTATGATATGAATTGTGAAATAAGATATCTGATGGAAATTCTGAACTGATTTGTGAACTTATATCATTGTAGATAAGTGGATATAAAGAGTTCGTGTAGTAGTCGTGGACACCAATGAGAAGCTCAAATAGAGTTATCCTCTATGGGCAGTATACCTAATCTGGAGACCAGCGAGACCATTGGTACTTCTACTGCTGAGACTAGGTCACAGACTTCAACAGCTAGGGATGACGTAGTGTCCTAGGCTATGCTGCGTGTGTTAGAGAGGGTCACTGGTACCCATTCTAGATCTGGGAGTCAAGGGTTAGTTATCGAATGACTCCGGTTGAATGTGCTTAGTTGTTTAGGGGTGTCACTGGAGTCCACCCTATGGTAGCTGAGTACTAGTTGGAAGCTACCGAACATATTATGAATGATATTAACTGTAATCCAGCACAAAAATTGAGAGGTGTTGTATCTCTATTCTGAGATGAGGCTTACCAGTAGTGGTTGATAGTTGAGTAGGGCATACAGCCCGAACAAGTTATGTGGAATTTATTCAAGAATGCCTTTCAAAGTAAGTATATCAAGGGCGAGCTATGTGGAGGCTTGTAGACATGATTTTATGAGCCTAGTTTAGGTGTGAGGTCCATGGCCAAGTATGAAGCTGAGTCTCTGAGGTTGAACTTTATGCTCCTATTCTGGTTCTAAATGATTATGAGAAGAGTATTTGGTTTGAGGAAGGACTGAGGAATAACTTGAGAGTTCTGATAGCTCCTTAGAGGGAATGAGTATTTACAGCATTAGTTTACAAGGTAAAGGTAACAGAGGAGGTAAAGCATACTAAGAGCAATATGAGAGACCGAGAAAGAGGTAAAAGTAAGGTAAAGAGGGATTCGATCCCTCTAGTTCAGTTCAATATCCTATAATATAGGCTACATTTTATGGGCCTCTAAGGATTGAGGCTCTAGTGGCATCAACTGAGATTCAGGATTGTAGCGACTGTGGGAGATGCCATTCGGGTGAGTGCTGGAGGAAGTTGGAGCGTGTTCGGGACTACCCCTAGCGATCTAATTAGGTGCAAGCTTCTGCACAGGTTCTGACTCCAGGTTCTATTCCACCACCGAGAGCCGCTCAACAGCCACCTCGGGGCCGTGGTATGGCCAGGGGTGGTAACGATTCTAGTAGAGGTCAAAGAGCACCGAGTAAAAGTATAGTTTAAACTGAGGTACGACAGCCTGCTTTAGTGTACGTGGTGAGATGCCATGGGGGTAGAGACAACACTAACGTTATAGTAGGTACGTTCCTTATTCATATTATTCTATATTTTACTCTGATTGATATTGGGTTTACACATTCATTTGTATCTAGTGATGTATCTATGAATTTCGGTAAATTTACTGAGTGTATTGCTAGAGAGATTAGTCCCTTAGGTCAGTTGGTTTTAGTTGATAAGATTTATAGATTAGTTAGTTAGAGATTCAAGGCATTGTGTTTTTGGCTAAGTTGATAAAATTGTCATTTGGTGAGTTCGATCTAATTCTGAGAATAGATTGGCTTATGGAACATCATGTTAGTTTAGACTGTGCCTCTAAGCGGGTTACTCTAAGGTCAGACGAGGATTGTAAGATCATTATGATCAGTGAGTGTGGAGATTACCTCTTTGGCGTGATATCTGCTCTTGTAGCTAAAAAGCTAGTTCGGAAAGGTTGTGAAGCACACCTAGCCTTTGTATCTAATTCTAGTTCTGCAAAGCTTTCTATTAAAGATATTAGAACTGTGAAAGATTTCCTGGACATTTTCCTTGATGAATTGTTGGGAGTACCTCTGGACAGGAAGTAGAATTAGATATTGAATTATTACCAGGTACTGCTCCGGTGTTTATTGCTATTTATCACATGGCTCCAATAGAGTTTGTAGAATTGAAAGCCCAGCTTCAAGAACTTTTCGACCAAAGGTTCATCAGACCAAATGTGTCCCCATGGGGAGCATCAATTCTTTTTGTCAAGAAAAAGCATGGCACGATAAGAATATGTGTAGACTATTATTAGTTGAATAAGTTGACGGTAAAGAACAAGTATCCGCTTTCAAGGATCGAAGATTTATTCGATCGGCTCCATGGGGCATCTGTATTCTCCAAAATTGATATCCGTTTTGGCTACCATCAGCTTAAGGTTAAAGAGACTGATGTGTATAAAACTGCTTTCAGGTTCGTTGTGGACATTACGAGTTCCTAGATATGCCCTTTGGATTAACGAATGCTCCGACGACATTCATAGATCTAATGAAGCAGGTATTACAGCCGTATTTGGATTAGTTTATTATAATATTAATTGACAACATTCTGATTTATTCTAAAACTGAGAGTGAGCATAATAAACATCTCTAGATAGTTCTATAGATACTCTACGAGAAACAACTATATGCTAAGTTTAACAAGTGTGAATTTTGGTTACAGGAGGTTACTTTTCTAGGACATATTGTGTCTACTGAGGGGATCTGAGTTGATCCTAATAAAATTGAGGCTATGATCGAGTGGAAACAACCGAAGAATTTTTCTGAGATCCGGAGTTTTCTTGGTTTGGCAGGGTATTATCGGAGGTTTGTTAAGGGATTTTCGCTTATCACATCTCCCCTAACTATTGCATAAGAACACACTGTTTATATTGTCTGATGGGCAGCAGGAGAGCTTTGAGAAGCTCAAGTTCGTTCTGGTGCAAGCATCTATTCTGGTACAGCCTACATCGGGTAAGGAGTTTATTATCTACAGTGACGCTTCACATATTGGTCTGAGTTGTGTTTTGGTGAAAGACGGTAAGGTAGTGGCTTATGCATCTCAAGAGCTTAAGTCACACGAGGTAACTATTCCACGCACGAACTTGAGTTGACTACAGTTGTCTTTGTTCTGAAAATCTGGAGACACTATGTTTATGGTTAAAGTTATGTCATCTACACCGACCATAAGAGCTTCAAGTATTTGCTAACTTAGAAGAAGTTGAACCTTAGGCAATGTAGATGGGTTGAGTTGCTTAAGGACTACGATTGTACGATAAAGTATCATTTGGGTAAGGCCAATGTTGTGGCAGATGCTCTTAGTCAGAGAGCGATGACTGATGTGAGAGCGATGTTTGCTCGTTTGAGTCTATTTGACGACGGTAGTCTTTTAGCTGAAATTGCAGGTTAAGCTGAGTTGGGTAGATCAGATTAGAGCTAAATAGTTAAGTGACGAGTCTCTGGTTCCTCGTTTTCATTAGATTGAGGATAGTAGAACTTTTGAATTCGAACTGAATGGTGACAGGGTTCTGTGCTTGAGGGTTAAATCTGTGTGCCTAGTGATGTTGAGTTGATGCAGTCGATTCTGCGGGAAATGTATAGTAACCTTATGTTGTACATCCCGGTGGGAATAAGATGTACAGAGATGTCCGCGAGAGTTACTAGTGGCCTGGGTTGAAGTAGGAAGTTACTGCTTTTGTTTCTTATTGGCTAACATGTTAGAAGGTTAAGGCTGAGCATCAATTACCTTCAGGTTACTACAACCGGTTAAGATTCCTCTTTGGAAGTGAGAGTTACGCACTAAGAAAAATTCAGTTTGGGTCATTGTTGATCGATTGACTAAGTCTGCTCACTTTCTACGGGTCAAAACTAATTATTCTCTTCAAAAATTGGCTAAGTTGTATGACTCTAAAATTGTAAGATTGCACAGAGTTCTGGTTTTGATAATTTCTAATAGAGATCCACGTTTTACTTCTCGATTCTGGAAGAAGCTTTATGAGGCTTTAGGTACTCGATTGGATTTTAGTACTGATTACCATCTTTAGAGAGATAGACAATCTGAGTGAGTTATTCAAATTCTGAAGGATATTCAAATTCTCGATGGTAAAGTATTAAGCCACGATCTTGCACGATCTATCAAAGAATATGAGAACAATTTAAGCCGTAAAGTGTTTCAGGAACACCCTGTTGTTTAAACGAGTGATAGACTTCTAGAAAAAGTCTTAAATGCAGTCTTAGATCTTTAGTGGGTAATCCACCAAACTGTCCTACTATTTGCAACATCTGGAACATTATCTGTTTCAACTTAAATTGCTGAGCTTGTATGTATGGTCTAACTATTCCTGGATTCAAATCAAGTAAAATTGGAATAACATGTTCCCAAATTGGTCTATCTCGACCATCTATCACAAGATGAATAGGAGGATTAACATTCTGACAAATTGGATCATCATTGAGACTATGATCATTCAGACCAGGATCATTCCCTTCCCTAGCCATATTATGTAATTCTCTTATTCTTCTTCGCAAAGTTCGTTCAATTTATGGGTTAAAAGGATACTCTTTGACAACAGGAACGCTTCTTCTCATACACTGACGGAAAACATGTAGAAATTAAATACAACTAAGTTAGTTAAAACTAAGAAAATAAAATAAAATAACAAAACCAAATTTCACCAATAACGGCGCCAAAAACTTGTTACGTGTGAAATGGTATGCGAATTGTGCAAGTACACACGTCGAATCAAGTAATAAAGTGATAAGTGAAATCGTCTCCGTAAAGATTGGTTAGGTATAGAATGGTCAAGTTATTATAATCAATATGATTAATGTTATGACAATAATAATGATAAGAATGCAGTGGTAATTTGAAGGAATAATGATGTGTGTAATATGTGTAGCTGATAAATAATAAAAAATGTTATGACAAGACAAGAATAAGAATGTAATGACAAATTCGAGAATAATTATGTGAATAATATGCAAACGAACAAGTGAACAACTAAAAATTCTATGACGAAGATACTACAACAAATGATAGAGAGTCTACGATATTGATTTTGAAAGTCAGGATTACTAAGAATCTGCCCTTACTAGCAATAATGCCTCGACAAAACCATACACAATCTACTGCTCAAAATATTTCCAAAATGGTCTGGTTCTTTTGAGAATAATACATCAAGTTACCTTGCCTTAAGTGATATATGTCTATATGCCTTTAGCATGGTACTCTGCACTGATTTGTTTTCTTTTCGTATGAACATTATTCTATGTCTAGTGGCTGCTACAAGTATTCGGTCAAACTCTTGCTCATATCATGCAATTTCAATCTCATTAACCTAACCTTATCAGAATTAGATTAATTTAATGAACATGTTGCACGTCCATCTAGGTATAGATTTTGCAAACATGCAATTTTGTAAAAAAAACCATTGAATGATATAGTGTATTAAATCATATCTATGTTTTAGTAACTAAAGAGAATAATAGTTTCATCAAGTAATCCCAACCCTATGAGATTTAGCTCATGGTTTGGTAACTAAAATTCAAACATAAAGTATCATTCAACATCGTTTTCATCAAATAAATTCACAAAGAGTAATCAAGAAATAACGGAGGAACTTCGAGAAGATAGCTTCCGTTTATGCAGCCCACACTCCAATGTTGCAGTGTCCTGTGGTGGCTGAGAGAGACTACCTTCGTCTTCCTCTTTCGATCTCTACTCAACCACTACCCTCTATTTTTTTTGCTTAAGGATCACTTTTTTTTCTCTTTTTGTTTTTTTCGCTCTCTTTAAGGTTTATTTCTTTGACTTTTATAATTGTTTTCCCTAGGTTAAAGCCAATAGCCCATGATTTTCTTCCCTATTTTTCATGCAGATATATCTAGTACAAGTTCAACTAGGCCTAAGATCGGTACGCTTTGAATGCTGACTGGACATCTTCCCGGCATTGCCACGACATTCATGTTGACAAACTGTCCAAGCCTTTGCCTTGACAAGCCTTCACTCATTTACTTCTATTTTCTCATCCTGCACTTGCCAATCCACCACCACACACAACCCTTCCATAAGTAATTTAAAAATAACTAATATTTAAGTACAGTCCAAGCTCCCAGTGTAATGCTAAAACAAGAAAAATACTAATGGAATGTCCTAAAATGCAACTAAATGTACCTAGGTATAGGCCATTAGTTAGATAAAGGCATGAAATATAACTCTTTTCAAGAGTTAACAACAATAGAATATGGTAATTCTTTTTAAAGCTCGTTATGGTTGAATGCACTTGAAGTTGTAAATTTAAAAAAAAAAACTGTGAATATAACTCTACAGTATTATTCATAATAAGTTCTCAATTAAAATTACGTGAAAAATATTACTGATGAGAACTTGCAAGAGAGAAAACTCATGTATGAAAAGTCATTGGTTATGTACCTGTTGTACACCTGAAAAATAAGATTCACTTTCAAAGTTTGCTATTAATAGATTTTGATTGGATTCAAAGTCTACTACTGGAGTTTAATTTGCTTACTTCTGGATAAAATCGTCAAGACTCAGCTCAAAAGAAAAGGTACATTTTTAAACATTAAATCAACTTGATATATAATTTAAATATTTGATATGGTCTTCTTTTTAAGTTTTGATTACATGGGCTACATATTGTTTTAAACATCTCATTTGTTAATGAAAATGAATATTAACTAGTTTATTTATGTTGCTATAGTAGGTTTTATAATTAAATAACATATTTGATTAAAACATATCTAGTATGCAAATTTGTGTTAATAAACCACTGAATTTTATGGCTATTCGAATTTGATCTAGTTCATACGTTTTTTATTATTCCATGTGTTAATTATTTAGGGAAATGACACGAGCAATTGTACATGAAAAATTATATGAGCATGAATGGTTGGATTTTGAATTAAATTTCATGCATTATGATGTTGGTTATGAAAGAAAAAATTGCTAGTTTTTATTATGCCATAATTTTATGTTTGAGATGTAACTTTTATTGATATATTTAATTTAGATTTTTTTCTACACATGACCTAGTCAGATATTCTTGGTAGTTAATTGATTTTGCAAAATTCTTATTAAAAAGGATTTAAAAGTATTTTGAATTTATCTCATATCTCATTATAGCTAAACAAAATGATGAGTTATTTGTTCCACCAATTTTGCTCCATTCCCTGAAATGAATGTAGCAATTCATAACAATTATGAAAATTTAACTTATTGTCATTATTAAAAAATATATAAGATGAAGATGAATGATTCAAAATATTACAAATGTTTATTCTTAGTACTGAATGTTCTATGATTTATATTAATATCATTCCTTAAAGCAGATGATATCTATATAATTTTATTGGTAAGAAATATGATATATGCTTACATTATTATTTGAATTACTTTTTGCACATTCCTTGAAGTGAATGTTTGCAATAAATATGATAAATTTTATAATCATTTCTTTTTTGATATTTAGCATATTCTTTGAAGCGAATATTACATATAATTGTTTGGAAATTATATTTTATTGACTTAGTGACATCATAAACTTCACATTGATTTAGATATTTTCAGTAGTAAATGTCACAATAGTACTTATATATGGATATAAAGTAAAATGAATGACAGTAAAAGTATCAATTTATTATAATTTATATTGACATTATTAGTACAATCGAAATGCATGTTAAAGTAAACTAGAAGTTTACTAATACAAATGCATTTACTATTTGGCGTGACCAGTTAGACCATCTTGGATCATATATAATGCGAAAATTAATTGAGAATTTATATGGGCATTCATTAAAGAACCATAAGATTTTTTAATTTAAAGAATTCTAATTTGTTGCTTGTTCCCAATGAAAATTGATTCTTAGAAACTTATTAGCTAAAGTTGAGATTTAATGTCTTGCATTTCTGAAATGAATATGAGTCCATTCATCCACCATGTGGATGGTTTTGATATTATATGATTTTAGTAGATGTATCTACAAAATAATCAATTATGTGTTATCAACTTAGAATTTATCGTTTGCAAGATTGTTTGTTTAAATAATTAATTTCATATCATGTAATTAAGACAATTTATCTTGATAACACTGATGAGTTTATATATCAATCTTTTATTGATTGAGTCTGAAATTTTTTTGTAAAAATTTGTTATTTATGCGTATAATAGTTTAAAGAAATTATTGATTGAACGTCTCTAATTAATGGCTAAACCATTACTTACGAGGACTAAACTTTCTATTTCAACACGAGACTATTTTTTTACTTATTGTACGCATCAAATCACTAAGTTATAAATACTTTCCATTATAATTGGTTTTTAGTCAAGAGCTAAATATTTCTCATCTTTGAATTTTTGTATGTACATATATGTTCCAATTGCTTCACCACAACACACAAAGATGAGTGAATCCTCAAAGAAAGTTGGGAATATATATTAATTACCAGTCTCTTTATATTATTATATGTTTTAAATTAGAGATTCAATTATGACATGATTTGTGATTATTATTTTGATTTGATAGTTTTTCTGACATTAGGGGGGAGAGAACTAATAACTTGTAATGAGTTAGGGGAAGAGTAATTTGAACCAGAAGCTCAACAAGGATAACTCATTACAAGTTCCAAGTATAAAAATTCTTATAAAAGAAAATAATAAATCTAGATCGTCATATAGTGAATATGGGTGTTCTAGAAGGGACTCAAGACATAACTAATAAGTAAAACTTTAGAAGAGATTCAAGTACCTAAAACTGAAGATTAAACTAGTGGAAATAAAATATCTCGATAAGTTATGTCAATTCAAGAAAATGTGGAATCGATAATAAAAGTGGTCGATAATAGTTTTTCATACAATATTATTGTTGAAATAATGAAATAAAATGAGAAGCTTGAATAAATCTATTGAAAAATACACACACACACACATATATATATATATGTAATATATTGTTCAAAATAGAAAACACAGCACAAGTACAACTAAAATTGTGGAGTTTCTGGACCAGTAGTCGAAATATCTAAATGTATAAAGCCAGTGAGGATATAAATGAAGCAGTTTTGCAAAATTAAAATAAAAATCCAAAGTTTTTCATTAAGTCCTGACATTGATTATGAAAAGATATAATATTCCTTTATTGTGGATGCAATAACCTTTAGATATATTATTAATCTGGTAGTTCATAAAAAATTTAACTTGCGTCTAATGGTTGTTGTTACAACATTTTATGAATCACTATATAATAAAGCTTATATTAAATCCTTAAAGGATTTAGAATGCTAGACGTATATTAAAATTCTCGGGAAATTGTTCGTTTATATGAATTAAAATAATTTGAACATATGTGGTAAATTTGACTTAGTGAATAATAGTTAAAAGAGGATTATAAAATGATCCAAAATACTTATTTGTATTTCTATAGAAGAATCATAATTAAAGTTTGCTATGATTATTGTTAAAATTCTGAAAAGATCAAAATATATTTCCCTTAAAATTTTCCTTACTCATCACTTTCAAAAGAATGATGATATAAATGTTCATTTGAAAAGTTAGTATTCAAGATTGAATATGTAGAATATGAGATATTATGCGATGTTTTCATGAGGAGTAAATACGTGTTGTATTCTGTTTTGTTCAATCAATGTTTTGTTCTATTAAGTTTCCTGGTAAAAAATTTTCACAAGGCAACTTTTAACGAAGTGTTATAAATATATTATTAAGTGGATGTTTATTAAGATCAAAATACTTTTTATACATATAAATAGAGAGTTTGAAGAAACTTTGTAGATATTATGATTAATTAATAAAATATGTTATTTTTTGCGTTTCCATTATCTTATTATTTATTCTCTATTTATTTATTTTATAACATATATTTTAATTTCACCAAATAATTATTACATTTTTATTCTATTTTATTTCAACGAACTGAACATACTCTATTATTTTATATTCTATTTCTACTTAACAATTATTATATTTTTACTCTATTCTATTTTGTAAATACGGGATATTGGTTGGATATGAGAGAAGGATTTTACATGCTGTAAATGCGGGATGGCATAGCACGGAATGAAGCGAGTATTTATGTATTCTCGTTTTTTGATTTTTAATTCACATTAATTTCCCGCTTATTTCTACAGTCTCGTCAGTTCTCTCTCCTTCATTTAACAGCAAAATCGCTAAAAGCCAATAATCCTCAATCTTTATCCCAAAATACCCTCCTCTGCTCTCCGAGAGTTTTCCGATCTCAACAATGAACCACTATCACATCTACGAAGTCATCGGTCGTGGCAAATACTCGGTAATAAATGCCTCTCATTCTCTCAGATTCCGGTGAAACTTTCGTCGCCGATTGAGTTCGTTTTCGCTACATTTTATCATTTTTTACTTATTTAAGTTCTCAATGGTTTTTTATAGACCGTGTATAAAGGAAGGAAGAAGAAGACGATTGAGTATTTCGCAATCAAAAGCGTCGATAAATCACAGCGGCACAAAGTTCTTCAAGAAGTAACTTGATTTTAAAAAAGAAAGTTTGATATGATTTGGATAATTAAGCCGATATTTATGTATTTTTAGCTTGTTTTTATTTGACAAGATCCTTGTTGAAGTTTATTTTTTGAATCTTTTGTAATTGTGGTTTATTTACAACTTCAGCTGCTAATTCTGCAATTTTAGCTTCCGTTTTTACTATTTTTGCTTTTTTTCTTCCAGGTTAGGATACTTCATTCATTAAATGATCCGTATATTCTAAAGTTTTACTCATGGTATTTTTTTCCCCAATTTAGATATTGGATTACTTGCGAATTTTTTTTGGCATATTTAAGGTTGTCTCGATTTTGTTACTTTGTGTATCAAGGTATGAAACTTCTGCACATTTGTGGTTGGTTTTGGAATACTGTACGGGCGGAGACCTCATGACCTTATTACGGCAGGTACTTCACGGATTACCTTTTTCCCCCTTTTTCTAAATGTTTCAGTTCTTTAAGTAGCCTTCAAAAAAAAGTTCTTTTAAGTACGAAAGGAACTTTAGGATTTTCTTGTTCTCATTTGCTAAGATAGATTTGAGGATCTTGAATGCGGGTATGCTAGTTTAGGATTGCATTTATCATTTTTTTTATGGATTTCAGGATGGTAAACTGCCGGAAGATTCAATTTATTTTTTGGCCTATGATCTTGTCCGAGCTTTGCAGTAAGCATCCTTTTTTTTTTCTCGTTTATTATTGCAGTTTGTGTATTGTATGTAATATGTTTTTGTTCTTCATTTAACACCTTTCGTAAGTTACTAATGGAAATATTGTTGTTATTAGATATTTACATTCAAAAGGAATCATTTACTGTGATTTAAAACCGTCAAACATCCTTTTGGACGAGAATGGCCATACAAAGGTATCTATCCCCTGTTACGAACATGCAATATTGAGTTGCTATTACCTACATCCTTTGCAATTGAGTTTCACCTTTTGGTATTCGTGCGATGCAGTTATGTGACTTTGCACTTGCTAGAAAGTTGAGTGATATATCTAAAACACCTTCTTCCATGGTAGGTTCTTGTAGGCGTTGTGGCATTCTGTGCCTATACATGAATTACATTGTCAATTTAATCTTCACTAGGTTATGGAAATCTTTTCAATTTCTTCTCCCTTTCTGAGTTGTTCATTGTTGTGCTTTCTACTATTTGCACTTGTTTAGCTGCCACAAGCAAAGCGAGGAACACCTTGTTATATGGCCCCTGAATTGTTTGAGGATGGAGGTGTCCATTCTTTTGCATCTGATTTTTGGGCCCTAGGTTGTGTGCTATACGAGTGTTATACAGGGAGGCCTCCTTTTGTAGGAAAGGAATTCACTCAACTTGTAAAATCCATTCTCTCAGATCCAACTCCTCCACTTCCAGGAAGTCCAAGCTCTTCTTTTGTCAATATTGTTAATTCTTTGCTGATTAAAGATCCAGCTGAAAGAATAAAATGGTTTGAGCTTTGTTTACATGCCTTTTGGAGGACAAAATTTTCTCTGGTAGCTTTCCCTCCTCAGCCTGCTTTTGAAAACATGATTGAGTTATATGCTAAACCATGTCTCTCAGAGCGTAACAGTGACAGATCTTCTCAAAGCAAGACTCCTAAATATAGGGAAAAAGTTTCAAAAGGGGCTTCAAGAAAAGATGAGAATTCTCTCATGGCTTTAAGAGGCCACGAGACAGCAGTCAAAGGTACACCAATTGGCTGTAAAACTCAAACAAAACCTTCTGGAAGAGCAGTGGAGGAGAAGCATAAAGATCAGTCCAGTGCTATTAAGCGTGTGAACCTCTTGAGGTTATCTAGAATAGCCAAAACAAACTTACAGAAGGAGAATGAGAAGGAAAACTACCGTAGGCCTTTTCCAAATAGCTCTGAGAATGAGTCTGAAGTTAAAATCGAGAATACTGATATGGAACTTGATTTTGATGAGAACACTGAAGAGGACGTGCCTGATGAACCTGATGGATCAGATGTTCCTACTTGCACAATTGAAGGAAAAATTTCATGTCAGAATCAGCAACAGCTCAAAGCGGAAGAAAGGGATAATAACATGGACCAATCAGATAGCCAAGCCATCAGTAGTTTGTCGACCTCTGGTGAATCAAAAGCACATGATCAAGAATCATCTTCCAATCATGTTGAAGTTGCTTCAACCCCACCCAGTGTCAGTTCCCAAAACAGAAATCAGAGAATTAAGGAGAGTCCAGTATCTGCTCCTGATTCTGATTGTTCAAAATCATCCAACAATATCTCCCAAGTTCTCTGGCATCCTTCAGATCTTTCTGTAAGACCCGTAATGCCAAGCAGAAAAGCTGATAAGTTGTCAGAGGTAATTCCTTCACTACCATTTGAGGCACCGCAACCTTCTGACTTTGTAAAGATGTCAAAGGAACAATTGGATGCACTGAATAATAGGATCATAGCAATATTTGGTGGAAATGCTGGTATCAGCGAGAAGCAAAATGTGATTAGATATCTTGAGATGCTTAGCAACAATGCAGATGCAGCCAATATCTTGACTAATGGTCCCATAATGATCATGCTTGTCAAAATGCTTAGGCAGTCCAAGACTTCAGCTCTGCGTGTTCAACTTGCTTCACTTATTGGCTTATTGATTCGCCATTCTACTTTTATTGAAGATGAGTTTGCAAATTCTGGGATTTTAGGTGCACTTACCGATGGTCTTAGGGACAGGCAGCAAAAAGTGAGAAGGTTTTCGATGGCTGCATTAGGTGAATTACTTTTCTATATTTCCACTCAGAATGAGCATGCAAGGGATAATAACCCACCTGAATTTCCATCAAAAGACAACAAGCCTGTATCTGGCTGGCAGGTTTGTTTTCAAATGCCATTACTTTAAAACTGTAGACTGTATGCCACATTAGTGGAGTCTTGATTTTCTAGAATGTTGATTGTATACCAGTTAAGTAACATCTTGATTTTCTATGATGTTGCTTCTAATGTACCCTTGTTTTGAACAATTCAGAAACTGCCAAAATATAATGTTAATATAAAGTTGTGAGGTTATTAGTCGATGCTTCAAGAGAGCTGTAGCTTGTGCAGTACCCACTAATGCTGTTTTCTTTCGTAGCAGATTTTTGCTTAAATTTGTAAGGAGTTTCTTTGGCTCTTGGCAGGTTCCAAATTCATTGATTTCATTAGTGTCATCCGTTTTACGTAAAGGAGAGGATGATATGACTCAACTGTATGCATTAAGGACAATTGAAAACATTTGCAGTCAAGGAGGACAGTGGGCAGCTCGTTTTACCAGCCAGGATGTGATTAGTAACCTTTGTTACATTTATCGTGCTGCAGGGAAGCAGGAGAGCACGAGGCTAACTGCAGGTTCTTGTTTGGTTCGCCTTGTTCGTTTCAATCCCCAAAGCATTCAATCTGTTATAGACAGATTTTCACTTAAGGATATTGCATCTACTCTCAGCAAAGGAAGTCTCCGAGAGCAGCAAATCAGCCTAAATCTTCTAAATTTGGCTTTTCTTGGAAGCCATCTGTTCTCAAATATAGGACGGTACCTTCTACCTTTGGTGGAGGACAAGAATCTGGTTCCTAGTCTTTTGTCTCTTATTGAGCAAGGAAGTGAAGTTTTACGGGGCAAAGCACTTGTTTTTGTCGCTCTTCTTTGTAAGAATGGTAAGAGGTGGTTACCACAATTCTTTTGCAATGCAAGGTTACTCTCCACAGTAGACAGATTGGCAAAAGAGAAGGATAACTATCTAAAGCTGTGTCTGGATTCATTTCTTCAAGTTGTGGCAACAACCATCCCGAGTTTACTGGATTGTATAACTGGAGATATTCAACAAATGATGGCTGGAAGGCGACAGATTTCTGCCCTTACCAGTCGATCTGCTCCAAAGAACAATATTAATTTGTTTCCTGTTGTTCTTCATCTTCTTGGATGCTCATCATTTAGAAACAGAGTTGTGACTCAGCAGGTCTTAGAGCAGTTGGCAAATCTTATTCAAGTTGTGGAGACACCATTTCAAGTAAGTAGTATCTGAGCCATAGTTTTGACAGCACATTTTCATTGTTCCTTACGAAGTTAATATATAGTTTCTCTGAGCAACTAGAAAGTACACACATATATACTGCCAGGGCTTGACTGACGTTCTAAATATGTTGAGACTTTAAATGACATGTTACTTGCCAGATGCATGTGTAGTAATGTGTCTCGTCTTTGACATGAAAAGAGAAAATCAGAAAACAAGAGGATAGATAGTTAAAATGTCTGTTGCAAGTAGTAACCAATGGCCATAATGCCATACTGCAAATTGTGTTAGAAATTTCTAAGACAGGCCTTTTGGAAGTATGTTATTGGTATATCTAAATAGAAGTTTTCACCTAGCTGTTTCCACAGTTATAGTTCTGTTACCTTTCTTTGTATAATTGACTTCTTACCATTTTGAAGTGGACAGTGGATACTTTACTTCCTTGTGCCAAAATATTAATACATAAGATAAATAGTCATCGGCATTATTCCACCACATATGTTAAAACTCTGAATTTACTGTGATATTCTAATTAAGTTGAACCTCCACCTATAGTTTATTTTAGATCAGATGCTTACTATGATATCGAAACCCCAGTTCTGCTGGTTATTGTTGTTCTGTTTCTTTTGAATTTGTCACTGGTAGGTCATTTCATCTTCAGTTTACACATGATAGGACTTAAATTTCATGTAATCTTATATTTAAATTGGCCTCTTCACTAATCAATTGAAATACCAGCATTGACTACTCTTTTCATTGACTAGGGATGGGATGACTTCCAAATAACATTGTTACGGATTCTGGAATCCATACCTGAGGAGTCTCCAGTAATCCTTGAAAATCCTAACATTTTTATCCGTGGAATTCTCCCTAGCCTTGCTGTTCTTTACAAGGGCAATAGAGATGGTAATGCCAGATTTTTGTGCCTCAAAATTATGTTTGATGTGATGGACATCATCTTGAATGAATCTTCATTAAAAGATCAAAGGTCAGAGGATCTGAAATTGATATCTAACTCTCATTTTCTTGCTCTCTACCCCACCTTGATTGAAGATGAAGATCCCATTCCCATGTATGCACAGAAGCTTTTAGTGATGTTAATCGAGTTTGATTATATTAAAATCTCTGACATTTTAGATCTCAAAATGGTCTCAAAATGTTTTGAATTTTTGCTTGGCGATCTGACAAATGCCAATGTAAACAATGTCAAGTTGTGTCTAGCTTTGGCTTCAGCTCCGGAAATGGATTCTAAGTTACTTTCACAGCTGAAAGTAGTTAGGAAGATCGGAAATCTCTTGGAGTTCGTATATGCTAAGGATATGGAAGATTTTCTCGAACCAACTGTTGGTTTGTGTAGGGCTTTTCTTCTATGCTCCATAGGCAGTAGGAAAGGTTTCATTTATACCAAAGAACCCACACTTTTAGGCCCCATTTCTTCCGAGCCAAGTGCTCGAATTGATCTGCAGCAATGCATACGAGACATAACGGATTTTGGCAGCAATGTTGGAGTCTTACTGGAGTTGAGTGCTTCTCATGAAGCAAGCATTGCAGATATAGCCTCTGAATGTATCATATTGTTGCTCAAGGCAGCTCCAAGGGAAGCCACAACTGGAGTCCTGACTAATCTTCCAAAAGCAGGTTCAATACTTTTGTCCTGGCGCAAGGGCACCTCTTACTTGATCTTGCAGCGGATATTGCATACTGTCGGTTATTCCTGCAGGCAATGCCTGTCACATGCCATGATACTGTCAATAACGAAACCCGAAATTACATGGATCGAATGTATTGTTTCCGATCTGAAAAGCTCAAATATACCCGGATTAGCTGATGTTGCTTCCCTTGTACTCTTAGAGTTGCAGCGGCTGCCATGTTGCGTTTGAACTTCCTGAGGTTGTCTAACTTCATTTTCTCTTGTTTCTTCTATACATAAACAGTTTCTGAGATTTACTGTATAACTGTTACAGGCCATTGTAAATTAACTGATTCCTCCAACGGACGCTAACATATTTATGGCGTGGTGGACTATGGCGGCTAAAATGATCCATGTTTGAGGTGAGTTATATATTTATTCGCTACTTTTTCTTGGTCTGTAACTGAATAATCCATGCATACTTCCTATCGTCATTGACATATTCAATTTTAAGTTGCTTTTTTTCTCCTTGAGAATTTACTCCAAAGATAATGCTCCACATTTATGCATGCCTTTTGGACTCTGTCAAATCGTATTGAGTTGATGCAAGAGGGACGGGACTTTACTTCCCCTGTTTATTGGCCTGGCCTGATTTGGTTCAGTTCCAGCCTAATTCAATGTGTGACACTGTTTAATAAAAAATTATATACTTATATCGGTATCTAATATCTAATATTTACATTTAAATTCGAATAATATAGATGGCACTGCCGTTTACCTTATACAGTGTTCCATTTAGTTATACTTTTTTCTCTTTACATTTCTTAAAATATTTCTTTTAGATACAAGTACGAAGATCTTCTAAAATATTTCAAATATATAAAAATATAAAACATAAATATAATCTATATATTTCAAATATATAAAAATATAAAACATAAATATAATCTATATGAAAGTATGAGTTTTAAAATACTTTTGCATTGATGTAAAATCTTTTATTTTTTATCATATTAAATTGACATTTAAAAATATTTATTATTTAATTTAAAATTATCAATTATAATTCTATTTAAAAATAAGTTGTGATAATTTTATTGATTCTAAAATAGAATTATAACTTGAATAAGGTTTAGTTTCTTATTGTTGTTGCAATTGAAAATTGCTTTTCATAAATGTTTTTAAACAAAAATGGTTTTGAAAAGTGTAATTTATTAATTTAAGTGTTTGTTGTTAGAAATTGTAGTGAGAAGTTAAAATGATTATTTTAGACATAATGATGAAAAATAAATAATAAATTAATTTAAATGCAATTAAAAAAAAATGATCTAATGGTACATAACATACAAAAATTAAATATTTTTTAAATAATTAATATAAGTTAATTTTTAAACTACTTTCCCACCAATCGCTAAAGTGTTCAATTTTAAACTACTTTCCCACCTATCGTTATATTTTTAATATTAAACATTTAAAATAAAATTAAAAAAATAATTATATTAAATATAAATATTATAACAAAAGATATATTTCATGTTTTTAATTAAAGTGAATTTATTAAATTACTTGTTAAGATATTCCTTGTTGCTTCTATTTTATAACTATATGAATTGTTTTATTCATTACCACCACTATCATCATCATCATCATTTTTTTTATCATTATCATCATTTTCTTTTGCTTTTCAAAATTATTACTTGCCATATCTTCAAAATGTCTAATTTTTAAGTAAACTAAAAGTTCATTCAATCATACTGATGAATGTGAATAATTGAATATTTTTTTTACTAGATATGATTTTTCTTTACAAAAATCAAGTAAATGATATTGTTCTCCTCAATACGCTCCTAGAAAATCTTTTAGTTGAAGATATTTAGAATCAGCAAAATAATACTTTTTATAAATTGTAAGAAAAATAAAAAAATCCATTAAAGAATTTATTATTTGAATAAATTAAATAAATTAATAAATTACCATTTGACGAGCGTGAGAGCTATAATCATGGATCTCAAATTGCATTAAAAAAGATCCCGGTGTCATGTATCAAACTTATTGGTTGAAAAGCGCTTTCAAACAAAAGTGATTTTGAAAAGTGTGATGGAAAAGTGTTGTGGAAAAAGTGTAATTTATTAATTTAAAAGTTCTTTCATTATTGTAAAAAATTATGGAGAAAAGTTAAAATGACTATTTAAGACATGATGAAAATTAAGTACTAGATTAATTTAAATGATATTTAAAAATAACAATCTAGCGGTATATAAGATAAGAAAATCAATTCCTTTTTAAATAATTAATATAAATTACTTTTTTCATTTTAAATAAATAGAAAAATTGTATTTTGCTAAAATGTTAAATTTAAAGTATTTTCCCACCAATTGTTAAATTTTTAATATTAAATATTTGAAATAAAATTCAAAAAAAGAAATAAATAGTTACATTAAATATAAATATCACAACAAAAGACATATTTCATGTTTTTAATTTAAGTGAACTCATTAAACGGTAAGCTATGCTATGGTATTCCTCATTGCATCCATTTCATAACCATATGAATTGTTTAATTCAATATTGTCATCATTATGCATGTTTTCTTAATTAATAATATTATCACATGCCCTATCAATATTTTTATATTTTATAAAATTTGCATCTAGTCTTATATGTTTTGGAATAAAGTTGTATATCGCCATTGTAGCAACAACAATCATAGTTTGCCTTTTCAAAAGTATAACTTGGTATATCCTCAAAATGGTCCATTTTTTCAAGTACACCAAAAATTTGTTCAATCACACTATGTAATGACAAATGTGAATAATTGAATACATTTTTTTTACAAAGTGTGAATGATTGAATACTTATTTACCAAATATAGGGTTTTTTTTCTATGAAAGTTAGGTATGGTCCAAGAAAACTTTTCATTTGTGAATATTTAGAATCAACAAGATAATATTTTCTGATAAATTGTAAGAAAGATAAATAATCTATTAAAGAACTTATATTTTGTTCAAATAAATTAAATAAATGAATAAATTACCATTTGACAGTGTGAGAATTTTAATCTTGGATCTTGAATTGCATCAAGAAAGAGTTCAATGTCATGTCTTGAACCTTCCCATTCGATTACTACAAATGTGAAGCACATATTAAAATCACATTCTGTCATAACATTTTGTGTTGGGATACCTTTTCTTCCTATATAAGGAATTTGCTCATTTAGTTGAAGAATAGTCGGAATATGTGAATGTAACACCCCAAATATGGTCTAGACGTTATAGCTAGATTTTAAAGGTTAAATTGGCCACCGAAATGAGAAAGTAAAACGTTCAGATTCTTTTAAAACTCCTATTTTAACTAATTTTAGAAAAACTTGTGCATTTTTCTTAGTTAAAATAAAACATCAAATAATTAAATTGGCTAAGAATAGAACTCATATTATTACGTTACATGTTATTTTTGGAAACTCAATTGATCTGTTTCTATTCTGGTGATTTGTTTTTCAAAAACTCTTTTATTACACAGCAAAAAAATCGTGGAATTAGAAATTTTATATTTCAAATCCATATTTCATTTGAATTAAAACTAGTTTATATGTTTGATTGATTTTTAGTATAAATACCATGCATACAAATAAAATCCCAAATAACGCAACCCAAAATCCAAAACCAAACTCATGCCACAATTCAAAAAAACATTATACTCCCAAATATAATATGATAAATAATATTTTAAAAGAAATACTTTATTTATAAAAGTTCGAGATGAGCCATCCAAATGTTTCATCTGATCCTAACTTTGAGAATTAACTGAAAGGAGAAAAATTAGGGGGTGAGATTTAAGAAGCTCAGTGTGAGTCTAGGAGTAACAATTTAGACATAAAGACATTCTCAGAAAAATGATAAGCCATCCATACAAAGTCAACAACGATACATAGCAAATCATCAATTAGTGCCAACAAAACAAAATTCATAATAAACATGACTATTATTAATCAATGCATGAGCATGGGTATGAACAAATGATGCAATGCAAAATGTCAACAGAACAAATCTTACCCCCTCCGCTACATACTAGCTCTACCCATCCAATTACACCAAATAAGGCTACTAGAACCCATCCATCCGTCACACCAAATTGTGGTCTTTAGCCACCAAAAAATATGTAGGCAAGTTTCCAGGTTATAACATCCGAAACCCGACCTAGACGTTTTGACTGAGTCTGGAGAGAGTACATCAGCTCATTAAAGAGCTTTTGATTTTATCTAACTCAGTCTGTGTTTCGAAAGTATAAATTTTGGAAAATTTTTTACATATTTTTAGAAAAATCTTATGTTCAAAAAAGTAAAATCACTTATTTAGTTTTGTAGCGCAAATTTCAGAGTTTTAATTTTGAAAACTGAGTTCTAATTTGGTAAATTGTATAATCTTGCAATTTTATTTTAAAAATACCAAAAACTAACGGACAAAACAAAAACCATAACCAAGTCCAAAAGCAGCCTTACGGTCCAAAAAGTCCAGAAAAGTTAAAAACATAGACCATTTTATTTAATTAATCGAGAAACAATTCGAGCTCCCGCACACCGTCCGATCTTAAAATCTATAATTACCTGAAAAGTCAGAGATAAAACAAAGGGGTGAACTATAAGGCTCAGTGATACGAGATCAAAGGCCCGACAAATGCGTTCCAAACTAAATGGGACCATCCAGAAGTTTGTTAGTAAGGCCTTAGATGCGTACACAAAAGAAAGGGAAAATCAAGATTTCAAATATTGGGAATCTTGGTCCAAGATACCAAATCTTGCAGCCAAAGCGCATTGGATCTCCATTACGAGCATCAACGATTCAATTTCGGTAGGAGATGGATCACAAGCCCAAATTCTTGAGGGCAAGGCCCAATAAGAAGATTCCAAGCCCAATCAAGAAATCCACCCATACTTAGTTGAAAATCAGGCCAAATTCTCAAAGTGGCCCAAGTTGTAAAGTTTTATTTTTATTTATTTATTTATTTATTTTACTTAGTTTAAATTTCTATATTCAGTCCAAGAGTCCCAAATAAAAGACCCTTGGCCGAATTTCCATATTAAAATAATTAGGAGTTTTTTTTTAGTTTTAGTTTTAGTGTTCTAATTAAATTAGGAAAACATTTGAAAGGCCTATTTATATGGCTTGGCCAGCCACCCTACATGACATGACAATTACATTGAAAATTTCAGATTTGATTTGAGTGAAAATTCTCTTTGAGTTCTTCAAGGATTTTCTCTTGAGTTTTCTTTAGAAGTTGTTTTAACAATCTTTTTGATCGTGGGCAACCTTCTTTGGCAAAACTGAAATTCACAATTCCCCAATTTCGTGGTAAGAATGATCTTGACGCTTATTGTGAATGGGAATCTAAGATTGAACTTATGTTTCGGTATTATAAATGTCCGGATGATGAAAAGGTAGCGTTAGCAACACTGGAATTTTCTGATTATGCATTAAGTTGGTGGACTCAACTTGGGGTAAACCGCCATCGGAATTATGAAGGTGAGATTTCGACATGGGATGAGTTGAAACAGATTATGCGTAAAAGGTTTATTCCACCTCACTACTATAGAGAAATTAAAACAAAGCTGAGAAGACTTATCCAAGGTAGTAGGACGGTGGATGAATATTTTAAAGAGATGGAGATGCTCATTCAGAGAGCTAACATGGAGGAGGATGAAGAAACAACTATGGTTCGATTCATTGATGGTTTGAACAGGCCGATAGCTAATACATTGAGGCTACAAACTTATATTGATTTGGAAGAAGCAGTTCACAAAGCCATTGAGATCGAGCAACAATTAAAGGAACAAAGGTTTGGGTCATTCTCTACTTCACAATATTACCGAGGTAACAATTCCAATTCTGATTTTAAGAGTTCAAAACCACCTTTTGTTACTAATAAGTCTTCTTTGAGTAACAAGCAGTCAGATTGGAAAAAAGGGGCTCCTGCTAAAACGCAAACACCTTCTAAGCAGCCCAATTTAGGTGATTCGAGTGTGAAGAGGACTCGTGAGGTTGAATGTTTTAAGTGCAAAGGGCGTGGTCATTATAGTAGGGAATGCCCTAACACGAGATTCCTTCTTCTAAAAGATAATGGTGAGTATACTTCCGACTCTGATAAAACAGATCCAGATATGCCAGAACTTGTTGATGACAGTGATAATGGCGAAGAGTTGGTTGAACCACCCAGAGAAGGAGACTTTGCTGATTTTCAATGCCTTGTAGTTCGTCGAACCCTTAACATTCAGATGAAAGATGATGATAGCCAAAGGGCCAATATTTTCCATTCTCAGTGTTTTATTAAAGGTAACTTATGTTCACTCATTATTGATAGTGGTAGTTGCTCAAATATGGTGAGTAGCTATTTGGTTGATTCTTTAAAGTTACCTTGCACCAAACACCCTAAGCCATATCACCTTCAGTGGCTTAATGAATGTTCCGAAGTTAAAGTTACGAAACAGTCCTTGGTCACTTTTAAACTCGGCAATTATGAAGATGAAGTATGGTGTGACGTAGTCCTAATGCATGCGGCACATTTGCTCATTGGACGACCTTGGCAATTTGATCGCGATCTTACACACCAAGGTAAACTTAATCGATACTCCCTTGTATTTAAAGGTAAGAAATTCACTTTTGCTCCTTTAAATCCTACTGATGTATATAAAGATCAATTGAGGATGATAAAATTTTGTGAGGGGGTAAGGGAGAAAGAGCAAGTACAAAAGACAGAGAGAAAAGAGGCTAATAGTAGTGGAAAAAGTCAAAATTTAAAAAGCCCAAAGGTGAGTGAATCCTCTAGTGGTAAAATGAGCGAAAAAAATCTTTTGGCAACAAAAAAAGATGTGAAGAAAGCCCTACTTAATAAACAGCCTTGTATCCTTGTGAGGTTTAGGCAAAATTATTTATCTTTATCTAACATTAACGAAAATTTGCCTAGTGTGTTTCAATCTCTTTTGCAGGATTATGAGGATGTTTTTAGTGAGGCCCCTAAAGGTTTACCACCTTTACGAGGGATAGAACATCAAATTGACTTAATACCCGGAGCTTCAATCCTAAATAGACCAGCCTATAGATGCAATCCTGAGGAGACAAAGGAATTGCAAAGGCAAGTTGAGGACTTCCTAGACAAAGGGTACATTCGTGAGAGCCTAAGTCCTTGTGCTGTTCCTGTCTTATTGGTGCCAAAGAAAGATGGTACGTTTCGTATGTGTGTTGATTGTCGCCCAATCAACAAGATAACGGTAAAGTATCGACACCCAATCCCTAGAATTGATGATATGCTTGATGAATTACATGGTTCAATAATATTTACAAAAATTGATTTAAAAAGCGGTTATCATCAAATTCGAATGAGGGAAGGGGATGAATGGAAAACAGCTTTTAAAACAAAATTTGGATTGTATGAATGGTTAGTTATGCCTTTCGGCCTTACTAATGCACCTAGTACATTTATGAGATTAATGAATCATGTTTTAAGGCTTCAGTTGGGTAAATTTGTAGTAGTTTACTTTGATGATATTTTAATTTACTCCAAGTCATTAGATGATCATGTTTTCCATGTTAGAACCGTTTTGGATATTCTGCGAACTGAAAAATTATTTGCCAACCTTGATAAATGCACATTCTGTTGTGATAAACTAATATTCTTAGGTTTCATAGTTAGTGCTCAAGGTATTCATGTCGACGAGGACAAAGTCAAGGCAATTAAGGAGTGGCCGACTCCTAAATCGGTAACTGAGGTGAAATCTTTCCATGGTTTAGCTAGTTTTTATAGACGATTTGTGAAAGATTTCTCTACTATTGCTGCCCCATTGACAGAGGTTATAAAGAAATCAGTGGGTTTCAAATGGGGTGAAACCCAAGAAAAGGCCTTTCAAACTCTAAAAGCTAAGTTATGTTCTGCTCCTTTGCTTAAATTACCTGATTTTGCTAAAACTTTTGAACTTGAGTGTGATGCTTCAGGAATTGGAATTGGCACTGTTTTAATGCAAGATAAGCAACCTATTGCTTATTTTAGTGAGAAATTGAATGGTGCACAGTTAAACTACTCGACTTATGACAAAGAACTATTAGCATTAGTTCGTGCACTTCAAGTATGGCAACATTATTTGCTGCCTAATGAGTTTGTCATACACACAGATCACGAATCTCTTAAATGGTTAAAGGGACAAGGTAAGTTGAGTAAAAGACATGTTCGATGGGTAGAATTCATTGAAACATTCCCTTATGTGATACAATATAAAATAGGTAAAGATAATGTAGTTGCAGATGCTTTGTCTAGACGATATACTTTAATAACTGCATTGAATGCTAAAGTCTTAGGGTTCGAACATATTAAGGAACTATATGATGATGATGCTGATTTCGGCCATATCTATAAGAATTGTGGACATACTGCTTTCGATAAATTTTATCTTGTAGATGGCTTTCTTTTTCGTATGAACAGGTTATGCATACTAAAGTGTTCCATGAGAGACTTATTGATTCATGAGGCCCATAGTGGAGGTTTAATGGGACATTTTGGAGTGGCCAAAACACTGGATATCTTGCAAGAACACTTCCATTGGCCACATATGAAAAAGGATGTCGAAAAGGTATGTTCCAAGTGCATTACATGCAAACAAGCAAAATCTAAGGTAATGCCTCATGGCCTTTACACTCCTTTATCGATTCCTACTTCACCTTGGGTAGATTTATCCATGGACTTTATTCTAGGTTTGCCTCGAAATAAGAAAGGAAGAGATAGTATATTTGTTGTTGTTGACAGGTTCTCAAAGATGGCACATTTTATTTCTTGTCACAAAACAGATGATGCTACACATGTAGCAGACTTATTCTTTAAAGAGGTGGTAAGACTTCATGGCATCCCTAAAACAATTGTTTCTGACAGAGATGTCAAATTTCTTAGCCACTTTTGGAAGGTATTGTGGGGTAAGCTTGGTACTAAATTACTTTATTCCGCTACATGTCACCCCCAAACTGATGGCCAAACCGAAGTAGTTAATCAGATCTTAGGGACTTTATTACGATCTATTGTGGGAAAGAACATTAGAAATTGGGAAGAATGCCTACCGTTTGTTGAATTTGCATATAATAGATCTATTCATTCTACAACTGGTTATTCTCTATTTGAACTTGTTTATGGTTTTAACCCACTAACAGTACTTGATCTTGCGCCATTACCACTTGAACACATTGTTAATTTAGATGGTGAACAGAAAGCTGAGTTGGTGAAATCCTTACATGAGCAGGCTAGGCAACGAATAGCCAAAACATATGATGCCAACACCAACAAAGCAAACAAGGGGCGCAAACGGGTTGTCCTAGAACCCGGAGATTGGGTTTGGGTCCATATGAGGAAAGAACGATTTCCTGCAAGAAGAAAGACCAAGTTGGACCCAAGGGGCGATGGGCCTTTCCAAGTACTCGAGAGGATCAACGATAATGCCTATAAAATTGATCTACCTGGTGAGTACAATGTAAGTTCTACTTTTAATGTGGCTGACTTGTCCCCATTTGATTTTTCAGATTCGAGGTCGAATCTTTTTGAGGAAGGGGGGAATGATACGAGATCAAAGGCCCGGCAAATGCGTTCCAATCTAAATGGGACCATCCAGGAGTTTGTTAGTAAGGCCTTAGATGCGTACACAAAAGAAAGGGAAAATCAAGATTTCAAATATTGGGAATCTTGGTCCAAGACACCAAATCTTGCAGCCAAAGCGCATTGGATCTCCATTACGAGCATCAACGATTCAATTTCGGTAGGAGATGGATCACAAGCCCAAATTCTTGAGGGCAAGGCCCAATAAGAAGATTCCAAGCCCAATCAAGAAATCCACCCATACTTAGTTGAAAATCAGGCCAAATTCTCAAAGTGGCCCAAGTTGTAAAGTTTTATTTTTATTTATTTATTTATTTATTTTACTTAGTTTAAATTTCTATATTCAGTCCAAGAGTCCCAAATAAAAGACCCTTGGCCGAATTTCCATATTAAAATAATTAGGGGTTTTTTTTAGTTTTAGTTTTAGTGTTCTAATTAAATTAGGAAAACATTTGAAAGGCCTATTTATATGGCTTGGCCAGCCACCCTACATGACATGACAATTACATTGAAAATTTCAGATTTGATTTGAGTGAAAATTCTCTTTGAGTTCTTCAAGGATTTTCTCTTGAGTTTTCTTTAGAAGTTGTTTTAACAATCTTTTTGATTGTGGGAGCCATCTTCAACCTTCTTATTGCCATTGATATTCTTTGGAGGGGAGATTAGAGCCGTTTGAAGAGAGTTGTGAGATCTTTCGGGATTTCAAGGCTTCTTAGGACTTATCTTTTAATTTCTTACTGTCAATTCTTTCTTTCTTTCGGCTTGTGCCGAATCTTTATCTAATTTATTTTCTGTTCTTATTGTGTTTTCAGCCTTTTTCAATCTTAAGGAATTAGCCCAAAAATCCCCAATTTCTAGGGTTCTTGCCGATTCATCCATACTCTTTTTGGGAGAAATTAGATTGCTGAAATTTGGGAAAAACTATCTGGGTGTTCAATTGGGCAGAATCGCAATCTCTTCTAGGGTTTCAAGATTCCTTATTAACACTTATTTCTATTCTCTATTTGATTCTTTACTGTTTTGGGGATTTTATTTCAGATCTGAAAATTCAAAAATCTAATCTTTTAATTTTCTGTTTCGTTTCAGATCTAATTGTTTAGGGTTTTTGTAGGAGTTTTTCGTGACTTGGCAACTCGATCTTGGTCCGCGCGCAACCCCGTATCACTCAGTGTATAACTAAACTCAAATAGAGAACACACATAACACAATATACAAATAATAGTATCACAGAGAATTTCATTATGATCAATTGAGCAGAATCGAGAATGCATGATTATGTCAATGCGATATTTCTAAAAAAAACATAATGCTGAGAAAACTTCCTACTTACTCCGATATATACCAAAATCGAGTTTCTTAAAACTCATCTAACCAAAACACACCAACAGATAATTGTGGTCAATACCACCAAAGTTGTAGTTAAACTGCCAGACCAGATATATGTGATTATGTCACTATATTGCAATCAAGCTTCCAGAACAGAATTGTTGTTAAACCACCAGATGGTGCAAATTATTAAACTGCAGAACTTCCTCCTTACTATAATAACCCAACCCCATGTAATGTGACATGACATGCATATACAGAATCAGAGTGGTAAGCATGTAATTTCATACTTTGTAGAGAAGATATATCATATTTCAATTCACTTAATCTAGAAAAGCCACAATGTTACATGCTATGGAATTGAAACAAAGCATAACTCATCATTAATCGGATATACCTAGCTAAACAACAAACATACAAACATAACTCCCAGATTTATAAGTTAGAAATGAATTACACACTACTGACATGCTTGCAGATGTTACACATGCAATATCAAACTTACAAACAATAGTTAATAAGTTAATAAAGTAGCATATACTGTAACACCCCTTACCCGTACCTGAGACTGGGACAGGTACGAGGCATTACTGGATATATATGCGAGCATAAACGGAAAATATGGGTTATAAAATTTCGTTTCAACTCAAAACAAATCCACTAACATTGTAGTGTCCCAATTTTTGGGCCTACGAGGCCCTAAACAAACATTGAGAAAGGTTCGGGACCAAAATAAAGATCTGAGGAAAACTTATAGTTTAATACCTCACACATCTGTGTTGAGATCATACACATGCCCGTCTGCATTGGGACACATTCGTGTGGTTACCCCGTGTCCAAAACTTGAGCATTCAATTAGATTCACACGGCCAAGACAACGCCCGTGTGTCTAGCCCGTGTTCGACACTGATTTAAAATTTTAAGTGCAGGGGACACACGGTCATACCAAAAGCCCAAGGGTGATCCGTGTGTCTACCTGGACACACGCCTGTGTGTCTACTCGAGTGGACCTTATTAGGCTACTTTTCAAGCCTTTGGCCACCCTCAATTGCCCACTCTCATCTATAATTTCTACTGATATCTAACATGCCCCAATTGCACTCAAGTTCTATCATAATTGTCAATTTCATGTAAACCTCATATAATTGGTTTTGCACATGCTAGGTTACCCTTTTGTATTAAAGATTATAACATCATTAATCACAATATCAAATTTGGCTCGTATTTTGACTCATTTCCAACTGTGATCCTTCCAGTTTCAAATAAATTGGTCACATTTATCGTATCCACTCATAATACACCATGTAATCATTTCAACAAGTAAAAATTGCATGATTAGTAGGATAACAACCTACACCAATACAGGCCATATATCAAGGCCATACCCAAAATGAATACACATAACATTTAAGCCTTTACATTGCTAGCCAAAAGACACATATGACAAAATGACCCAAAAATATCTATACATGCCATTGAACAAAATAAAGTATCTATGTACCAAACTTGGACTAGTTGATAGTGTGTTGACTCTCCAATCGTCTTCCATCCTTTAAGAGTTCTCGAGCTCTAAAAGACAGGGAAAAGAGAGGGATAAGCATTTTCATGCTTAGTAAGCTTGACTAACCGGAAAGTAAATTTACCAAGTAATTAGTATACATCCATAATAGATAAAGAAACGAATAAGTATGAAATGGTTTCCTATCACATGCATTCAACCAATGAGTTAGTCACATAACAAAACACCATGTAATTTATCTTAGATAAGCTCATCATTCAACATTTCATTTTGTACATGTATTTCATGTTAATCCCGTTGAATGTCTAGGAAATCTCGATGGAATATCTATCAACCGTCAATTCATAAGGAGAATCATTTCAAGTGTGCACTCCCGCGAATCTCACATCTTATGGTAGGATTACCAGTCCAGCTAAATCCACATATCGTAAATTCATAAGGTGATGTCGGGATTACCAGTCCAGGCTAAGTCCCTTATTGTGACAAACACCTTTAATGAGCTCAGATTTGAATTACTAGTCCAGGCTAAATTCAGAGCCTGATCGGATTACCCGTCCGGGCTAGATCCTTTTCATAATTGAGATCAGCGGATTACCCGTCTGGGCTAAATCCTTTCTGCAACACATGCAAGATCTCATTACACATGTAAAACATGGTTTATCCATCGAATTCCCTTTTTAACCTCAACCGAGACAATTTTTCAACACATCATTATTAGGAATGCATTTCATGAAATCTTATGTTATCAATAAATGCAATCATCATTCATTCACAAATCATATAATTAGGCATATTAGGAGTTTACTTTAAGTTATCCGAACTTAACTAGTATTCGTTTCGGTGCTGTGTTTCGATTATTCCGAAACCTTTCGCTTTCCTCGATCAACCTTCGAAATTTGTTCCTCAGGGTCTATTACAACAAAATTAAATTATTAACACTCCACATTATACATTTCAGGTCTAAATTTCACCCCCGGTCCAAATGACCATTTTGCCCCTAACCTTTCACATTTTTACGATTTAATCCCTAGGCTCGTATAATGAAACACCTGCAATTTCTATCTTACCCAAGCCTAGCTGAATGTTTTTCCCTCTTATGGCAGCCCACATTTTCCATTATTTCTCATTTTCACCACATATTTTACACCTTTTTCAAAAAGGTCCTTTTAGGGGTTTTTCATGAAAACCACCTAGAAAAAGATGTCTAACACTCATCCAACTTTCATATTCCTCCATAATCCATAAAACTACAAGTAACTCATGCATGGGTAAATTTTTAAACATGAACCCTAGCATGAAATATGGGTAGAAATGGAGAGAGCAAGCTACCGAAATTTTAAAAATACAAAGAACATTAAAAACGAGGTTTAGGAGTACTTACTATTGAGTTTGAAAAGCTTGAAAACCCTAGCTATGGAGGTCTTGAGAGTTTCGGCTAGTACAAAGGAGAAAAATGGCTGATTTTTGTTTCATTTTTCCGATTTTATTTCATTAAAATGCCAAATGACCAAAATGCCCTTAAGCCATTTCTTTAAAATTTCATCCATGCTAGCCCATTTTTGTCCAAAAACTTAGAAATTGGACAAATTGGTCTCCAAGACCTTCTAATTTATAATCTAAATCAATTTAATACAAATTACTTCTAGAATCCAAGTTTTGCAATTTATTCAATTTAGTCCCTAATTTCCAATTGAACGCCTTACTCAAAGAATTTCTTAATGAAACTTTAACACATGCATATTCTCATATTCTAGGCCTCATAATAACCAAAAAATAAATATTTTGATGTCAGATTTATGGTCCCGAAACCACTGTTCTGACTAGGCCTTATTTCGGGATGTTACATTTCTCCCCTTTGGGGACTTTTGTCATCGAAAGTCTTATCATCTATATATTGGCTTCTCATGGTTTATCTTGGCTCCCATGTAGCCTCTTCCACACCATGTCGGTGCCATAAGACTTTTACCAAAGTCATGTCTTTATTTCTCAACTGCTTAACCTCACGAGCCAAAATCTTGACCGTTTCCTTGCTATAAGTCATGTCCAGTCTAATTTCAATCTTAGTCGGTGAAATTACATAAGAGGGGTCTGACCGGTATCGCCTTAACATAGATACATGGAACACATCGTGAATCTTTTCCAGGTCGGGTGGCAATTCCAAATGATAGGCTAACGATCCAACTCTTTCGGTGATCTCGTATAGTCCGATAAATCACGGACTCAGTTTACCTTTCCGACCAAATCTCAACACCCTTTTCCATGGAGATACTTTCAAGAATACTCTATCTCCAACTTGGAACTCAATTTCCTTTCTTTTCAGATCAGCATATGACTTTTGCCTATCCAATGCCCCTTTTAGACAATTTCGTATCACTTTAACTGTAACACCCCTTACCCGAGACCATCGTCGGAGTCGAGCACGAGGCGTTACCTTACTTAGCTTACTAATTCGGGGCATAAAAATTTGATTTTAAAATTAATTTAGTTTCATTCCTTTAATATGTCCTTAAAAAGGGTCATCGAGACCCTAAAAATGAAATTGAAATAGTTCGGGAACAAACCGGAATCAAGAAAAATTTTCCGATCACTTAAACAAATCAAAACAATTTATTTCATCTTTCATAAATAAACTATGCATCTACGTCATAGTCACTAAATAAATCATAAATCGAGTTACGAAACTCAAAATCCAAATCCGTAAATTTTCTCTGAAACTAGACTCATTATATTCTTACTAAATTTTTTTTTCAGAATTTTTTGTCTAGCCAATTAGTACAGTTTATTAGTTAAAGTTTTCTCTATTTTAGTGTTCGGCTGCTCTGACATCTGTTCACTACGAATTAATTTTCTCCCTGTAAAGAATTCAAATAACCATGCTGTTTTTTTCTTTAAAATTAGACTCAATAAGAAATTTATACATATAAAGTATAACTTATAATTATTTTTTTACAATTTTTAGTGAATTTCTAAAGTCAGAACAGGGGATTCAAAAATCACTCTGACCCTGTCTCACCAAAATTTAAATATCTCGTAAAATACAACTCCTTTATTTACTATGTTTCTTTCATATGAAAATATACTCAATAAGGTTTAATTCTATATCTCATTCACTATCTAAATCAATTTCTACTATTTTTAGTGATTTTCCAAATTCACATCATTATTGCTGTCCAATACTATTTTAAAGCTAATTTCACCTTTTTCATGATTTCCATGGAATAACTAGCATTTAGGCATACATAACACCAAACATGTCCTTGATTAGCCATTCCAACAGCTAATCATTATCAAGCATTTACATACCATTCATCAGCCATATCATAAGATCATACACACAAAATGGCTACGATGCTATACATGCCGTACTCAAAATGAAACGTCTAGCTATACCAAAATAATCCTTGTGATAGTGTGCCCGGACCTCCGACGTACTTTACGGTCCCCGAGTTAGCTTGACAAAACTATAAAAAGAAGGAAAATAAAGGGGGTAAGCATTAAGCTTAGTAAGTTTGCATGCAAATAAATAACAACATTCATAAGAATTATCTTACTACTTGGCATGATACTACTTAATGCAACTTCATTAATTGTCATAGACATATTTTAAACTTCTTCACTTACTCACTTACTTAAATACTTACTTACTTAATCAAATTTATTAATACATTTTACTTACCTTTTTTCTTATCAAGCATGCATGAACATTATATACTTACCTTTGCTCTTCTAGCATGAAATTGTCTTACCTTTTTAGCATAACTCGTCTTACCTTACCTTACCTTGATATTCTCTTTAAATTTTCCCGTTGAACCACTTGGAATACTAAGGATACATTGGTACCTTACCATTGCCATGACTTGACACGGTCTTGCATGGTATCCTTTTAAAGCTTACCATTGCCATGTCTTGACATGGTCTTGCATGGTATCCTTGCCTTATGAACTCACCAATGCCATGCCTTGGCATGGTCTTACATGGGACCTTTGCCTTATAGTAACTTATCAATGCCATGTTTTGACATGGTCTTACATGATTTCCTTGCCTTAGAAAACTTACCAGTTCCCATGCCTTGGCATGGTCTTACATGGTATCCTTAAACCCTAATGTCATGACATTTGTATCCTACACATTCCTAAGGTTCAACCGGGACTTTCTGAAATTACTTCTCCGTCAATTCATGCTTGAGTATTCTTTGAATAATTTCATAAAATAAATATGCACATGCTGGAAATTAACAACATTAACATAAAACAATAGAATATTGCATTTATTTACCACAAACTTACCGCGAAACGAAGTACGATCAACTATATCGATTTAGTCCACTATCTTTTGCTTTCCCCGGTCTAACTCCGGATTTCGTTCTTCTTAATCTATAATAATAATAAAAAATTAGCTTATTTAATACTCACATTTATTAAAACAGTCATTGACTCAAAATTTGGCAAAATTACATTTTTGCCCCTAAACTTTTATATATTTACACTTTTTCCCCAAGTCTCGAAAATTAAACTTCATCCTATATTCTTATATTTTATGACATGATGATCATTTTTCCCTTCTATGACAACATCAAATTCTCACTCTAACATGTACTTATGAACATTAGGTATTTTTACCGATTATGTCGTTTTACTCGTTTTCACGTAAAATCGTTTAGCAAAAGTTGTTTAACACAATTTGAAGCTTCATATTCTACCATAAAACATCAAAATAAACACATTTCACCTATGGGTATTTTTCCAAATATAAACCCTAGGTTAAATTATTGCTAGAATAAGCTTAATCAAGTTACCGGGACTCCAAAAACGTAAAGAACATTAAAAACGGGGCTGAAACGGGCTTATAATCGAGCTTAGAAGCTTGAAAAACCCTAGCTATTTCTTCCTCATGTGAAATTCAGCCAAGGGGTTGAATATGAACAAAAATTGGCTTTTAATTTTGTTTTTAATTCATTTTAATAACTAAATAACCATAATGCCCTTAATTAAAAACTATGGTGTTTTATCTTCCTTTAGGTATTTTTGTCCAAACTAGTATAATTGTCTAATTACTATCCAAGGACCTCCACTTTAAAAACCCATTACTCACAAGTACTTAGTACCTTTGTGAACTAGAACACACATTTTACAACTTTTTCAATTTAGTCCTAAATATCAAATTGGACCCTCTATCGATAAAATTTCTAAACGAAATTTTCACACAATTATGCAATCATGCCATAGACTTTAAAATGATAATAAAATAAATTTTTCTACCTCAAATTTATGGTTTCACAACCACTATTCCGTTTAGGCCCTATTTCGAGATGTTACATGAACTTTCTCTTCAGTTTCTTTAATCAGATCAACTCCATGAATCTGACTTTCCTTATGTTCTGTCTAGTACAATGGAGTTTGGCACTTCCTGCCATACAAGACCTCATAAGGTGCCATCTTCAAACTTGTTTGAAAACTATTATTGTAGGCGAATTCTACCAACGACAAGTATTTTTCTAAGCTACCCTGAAATTCGAGGATGCAACATCGCAACATATCCTCGAGAATCTGAATCATCCATTCAGACTGACCATCGATTTGAGGGTGAAAAGCTGAACTAAAGCTCCACTTCGTAACCAAGGCTTTTTGTAATTTATTCTAGAATCTCAAAGTGAACCTCGGTCTCTGTCTGAAATAATTGACAGTGGTGCTCCATGTAACCTTACAATCTTAGAAATGTATAAGTCGGCCAACTTATCAAGAGAGTAATCTGTCCTTATCGGAATAAAATGAGCCGACTTCGTTAACTTATCCACTACAACCTATATGACATCTTTCTTTTTCAGAGTCAAAGGCAATCCTGTCACGAAATCTATGGTAACTCTATCCCACTTCCATTCGAGAACCATCACAGGCTATGACAACCCTGAAGGTACTTGATGTTCAGCTTTAACTTGCTAACATACCAAGCATTTTGTTACAAATTCAGAAATATCTATTTTCATGTCGTTCCACCAGTACATTTTCTTCAAATCGTTGTACATCTTGGTACTTCCCGGATGAATTGACAAACGGCTGTCATGTGCTTCTTGAAAAATCTTTCGAATAAGCTCATTGTCTTTGGGTACAAAAACCCTATCTTTGAACATCAAACATCAATCAGAACCAGTCCAAAAATCTAATTCAATACCTGATTCACATTGAGTTCTTTTTGCTTGCAAGTCTCACCATATAAATAATGCCTCTAAAATTTCAAAACAAAAATGATGGCGGCAAACTCTAGGTCGTGTGTCGGATAGTTCTTCTCGTGTGGCTTCAATTGCCATGAAGTATAGGCTATCCTTTTGCCCTCTTGCATAAGTACACAACCCAGTCCATTTAAGGATGCATCACTGTAGACCACAAACTCTTTTTCCGGTTCAGGTAGTACTAAAACAAGAGCTTCGGTTAGTAACGTTTTTAACTTCTCAAAACTTTGCTGAGACTTCCCCATCCATTCAAACTTAACATCTTTTTGTAGCAATCTCGTCATTGGAGTCACTATCATGGAGAATCCTTTTACAAACCTTCGATAGTAACTGGCTAAGCCCAAGAAGTTTCTAACCTTGGTTACATTTTTTGGCGTTTTCCAATCGACAATAGCAGAGATCTTGCCTAGATCGACTCGGATGCCTTCACCCGAAACAATGTGACCCAAAAATCCTACCTCTAGGAGCCAAAATTCACTCTTGCTAAACTTAGCATATAATTGTTTCTCCCGTAAGGTTTGTAACACTGTTCTCAGATGCTTCGCATGTTCCGTCTCATCCTTAGAATAAATTAAAATGTCGTCAATGAACACAATGACAAACTTATCCAAGTATGGCCGAAACATTCTATTCATTAGATCCATGAATACGGCCGGTGCATTCGTCAACCCAAACGGCATGACAAGAAATTCATAGTGACCATACCTTATTCTAAAAGCTGTGTTAGGCACATCCGATTCTCTAACTCACAACTGATAATAAGCAGACCTTAGGTCTATCTTAGAAAGTACAGTGGCTCCCCTCAATTGGTCGAACAAATTGTCGATCCTTAGCAGAGGATACTTATTCTTGATAGTTACCTTATTCAATTTCTGATAGTCTATACATAGCCTCATTGAACCATCTTTCTTCTTTACAAATAATACAGGAGCACCCCAAGGTGAAAAGCTCGGCCTTGCAAAACCTTTATCCGTTAGCTCTTGCAACTGTGCTTTCAACTCTCTCAGCTCAGTTGGTGCCATCCTATACGGAGCAATTGAAATAGGAGCTGTCCCTGGTATTAATTCATGCCAAACTCTATTTCTCTTTCGGGGGGTAGTCTGGGTAATTCTTCTGGAAAAACATCTGGATACTCACATACTATCGGTGCAAACTCAATCTTCAATTCTATTTCCTTAGTGTGCAATACAAATGCAAGGTAGGCTTCATAACCTTTCCTCATATATCTCTAAGCAACCATTGCCGTGATTACAACTGGTGGCGAACCCAATTCTCTTGAATCGACCCGTAGAATCTCACCATCCGGGCATTTCAATTTAATATGCTTACTACCATAATTTACAATTACATCATGAAGGGCTAACCAATCCATACCAAGTATTACATCAAATTCATCAATTGGTAATAACATAAGGTTTGCCGGAAAGCAATGACCCTGAATAGTCAAAGGACAATTCTTACAGACTTTATTGACCATGACTGATTTGCCTAGTGGGTTAGACACTCTAATGATGAATTCCGTAGGTTCAACGGGTGTGTTCATACTAGACATCAATCTCATGCAAATATATGAATGCGTCGACCCCGGGTCAATTAAAGCAATAAACTTGTATTAAAAAGAGAAAAAGTACCTGTAATAACATCAGGAGCAGAGGATTCCTCTCGAGCACGTATCGCATACGTTCTTGTCGGGGCTTGAACCTTTGGCTTTGTAGTGTCTTTAGTCACAACTTGACTGCCACTAGCACTCCCAGGGTATCTCGGAGGTCTACCCCGTGGAATGGGAGTACGACTTCGGGGCTACTTCCACTTCTTTTTCGACTTGATCTGGGTAGTCTCTGAGAAAGTGGTCAAGAGAACCACATCTGAAACACACACCACTCTTCATTCGGCACTCTCCGAAGTGAAATTTGTTGCAACTTTTACACTTCAGCTTTTGATCATCTACACTCCCTACACTAGTCACCATCGGAGAGGAAGACTTCTGACTTCGTCGTTTAGAGCCTCTCGCTCTACCCGAATATCTTATTGATGAAGTGGAGCGTTCATGTTGGCTCCTTGCTTTCTTCGTGGAAAATGATAATGTTTTACCGCTGGACCTTTTGCTCACAACTCGAGCCTCTCTCTTTGCTTGCTTTCTTTCATTATTAAGCTCCTTGGCCTTCTTGGCCTGATCAGCCAATGCGGTAAACTCCCGTATTTCAAGGATTCTGATCAACAACTTGATTTCCTCGTTCAGACCTTCCTCGAAGCGTTTACACATTTTCGACTCAGTTTGGACCCATTCAGTTGCATACTGACTTAGCCTTACAAACTCTCTTTCGTATTGTGCTACAGTCTTGTTCCCTTGTTTGAGTTCCAGGAACTCCTTGCGCTTTGAGTCTAAGAACCTCTGACTGATGGATTTCTTTTTAAACTCTGCTTGGAAAAATTCCCAAGTAATGTTTTCCTTCAGCACCACAGAAGATACAGTCTTCCACCAATGGTATGCAGTATCCTTCAGGAGCTACACGGTACACTTCAAGCACTCCTCAAGTGTGTACGACAATTCATCTAATAGCCATGTAGTATTCTCAAGCCAGAGCTCGTCTCTTTCGGCATCATCATTAACCTTAGCCCTAAATTCTTCAGCCCCATACTTTCTAAGCTTGTCTACAGGGGCTTTACCAACTTTCATAGGTACCATACCTCATGGTACTTCCTCATTAGGTTGGTTAGGGGGCGGGGGAGGTCGTGGTATGTTGGGGCGATTCCTTAAGTAATCCCCAAACCACACGTCTATCATTTCGAAAAAGGCGGCCTTAGCCTCTTCCCGGCTTTCAGACATAGACCTTCTAGTACTACTAGAAACAGTTTGATGTACGAAAGCTGGAGCATGGCTCTCGGCTCCCTCGGGCTCATCTTGTGCTTGATTGGAAGACATTTACTATATTAAAAAACAATTTAAATGGTTAGGAGATGTCACACTATCAATGTTCAAATAATGGCATGTATAGTGAAATTCAATACTCTACATAGTAGTCCTAGAACTGACTAAATCGTAGCTCTGATACCACTAAATGTAACACCCTTTACCCGTACCCGAGATTGGGGACAAGTATGAGGCGTTACTGGACATATATGCGAGGATAAACGGAAAATACAGGTTATAAAATTTCGTTTCAACTCAAAAAAAATCCACTAACATTGTAGTGTCTCAATTTTTAGGCTTACAAGGCCCTAAACAAACTTTGAGAAAGGTTCGGGACCAAAATAAAGATCTGAGGAAAACTTATAGTTTAATACCCCACACACTCGTGTTGAGATCATACACACGCCCGTGTGCATTGGGACACACCCGTGTGGTCACCCCGTGTCCAAAACTTGAGCATTCTATTAGATTCACATGGCCAAGACACACGCCCGTGTGTCTAGCCCGTGTTTGACACTGATTTAAAATTTTAGGTGTAGGGGACACACGGTCATACCAAATGCCCAAGGGCGATCCGTGTGTCACACACGGCCTAGACACACGCCCATATGTTTACCCGTGTGGACCTTATTAGGCTACTTTTCAAGCCTTTGGCCACCCTCAATTGGCCACTCTAATATGTAGTTCCTACTGATATATAACATGCCCTAATTGCACTCAAGTTCTATCATAATTGTCAATTGCATGTAAACCTCATATAATTGGTTTTGCACATGCTAGGTTACGCTTTTTGTATTAAAGATTATAGTCTCATTAATCACAATATCGGATTTGGCTCATCTTTTAACTCATTGCCAATTGTGATCTTCCCAATTTCAAATAAATTGGTCACATTTATCATATCCATCTTAATACACCGTGTAATCATTTCAACAAGTAAAAATTGTATGATTTGTAGGATACTAACCTACGCGAATACAGGCTATATATCAAGGCCATACACAAAATGAATAGACATAACATTCAAGCCTTGACATTGCTAGCCAAAAGACACATATGACAAAATGACCCAAAAATATCTATACATGCCACTGAACAAAATAAAGTATTTATGTACCAAAGCTGGACTAGTTGATAGTGTGTTGACTCTCCAACCGTCTTCCATCCTTTACGAGTTCTCGAGTTCTGAAAGACAGGGAAAAGAGAGGGATAAGCATTTTCATGCTTAGTAAGCTCGACTAACCGGAAAGTAAATTTACCAAGTAATTAGTATACATCCATAAAAGATAAGGAAACCAACAAGTATGAAATGGTTCCCTATCACATGCATTCAGCCAATGAGTTAGTCACATAACAAAACACCATGTAATTTATCTTAGATGAGCTTATCATTCAACATTTCATTTTGTACATGTATTTCATGTTAATCCCGTTGAATGTCTAGGAAATCTCGATGGAATATCTATTAATCTTCAATTCATAAGGATGATCATTTCAGGTGTGCACTCTCGCGAATCTCACATCTTATGGTAGGATTACCAGTCCAGGCTAAATCTCCCATATCGTAAATTCATAAGGTGATGTCGGGATTACCAGTCCAGGCTAAGTCCCTTATTGTGACAAACACCTTTAATGAGATCAGGTCTAAATTACCAGTCTAGGCTAAATTTAGAGCCTGATCAGATTACCCGTCTGGGCTAAATCTATAATGCACATGTATTCTTCGGGAGGCTCAATTATCCAAAAGAACACATGTCTGGGCTATATCCTTTTCATAATTGAGATAAGCGGATTACCCGTCTGGGCCAAATCCGTTCTACAACACATGCAGGATCTCATTATACATGTAAAACATGGTTTATCCATCGAAGTCCCTTTATAACCTCAACCAAGACAATTTTTCAATACATCATTATTAGGAATGCATTTCATGAAATCTTATGCTATCAATAAATGCAATCATCATTTATTCACAAATCACATAATTAGGCATATTAGGAGTTTACTTTAAGTTATCTGAACTTACCTGGTATTCGTTTCGGTACTGTGTTTCGGTTATTCCGAAACCTTTCGTTTTCCTCGATCGACCTCCGATATTTGTTCCTTGGGGTCTATTACAACAAAATTAAATCATTAACACTCCAAGTTATACATTTCAAGTCTAAATTTCACCCTCAGTCCAAATGACCATTTTGCCCTTAACCTTTCACATTTTTACGATTTAGTCCCTAGGCTCGTATAATGAAAGACCTACAATTTCTATCTAACCCAAGGCTAGCCGAATGTTTTTCCCTCTTATGGCAGCCCACATTTTCTATTATTTCTCATTTCCACCACATATTTTATACCTTTTGCAAAAAGGTTCTTGTAGGGGTTTTATATGAAAATCACCTAGAAAAAGATGTCTAACACTCATCCAACTTTCATATTCCTCCATCATCCATCAAAATACAAGTAACTCATGCATGATTATATTTTTAAACATGAACCCTAGTATGAAACATGGGTAGAAATGGAGAGAGCAAGCTACCGGAATTTCAAAAATACAAAGAACATTAAAAACGGGGTTTGAAAGTACTTACTATTAAGCTTGAAAAGCTTAAAAACCCTAGGTATGGAGGGCTTGAGAGTTTCGACTGGTACAAATGAGAAAAATGGCTGATTTTTGTTTCATTTTTCCCATTTTATTTCATTAAAATGCCAAATGACCAAAATGCCTTTAAGCTATTTCTTTAAAATTTCATCCATGCAAGCCTATTTTTGTCCAAAAACTTAGAAATTGGGAAAATTTGTCTCCAAGACCTTTTAATTTTTAATATAAAGGAATTTAATACAAATTGCTTTTAGAATCCAAGTTTTGCAATTTATTCAATTTAGTCCCTAATTTCTAATTGGACACCTTACTCAAAGAATTTCTTCATGAAGCTTTAACACATGCATATTCTCATATTCTAGGCCTCATAATAATCATAAAATAAATATTTTGATGTCATATTTGTGGTCTTGAAACCACTATTCTGACTAGGCCCTATTTCGGGATGTTACACATACTATACATCTCAGACTTTCAGAAGTCATGTTAATAGAAGCAGAATATCAAATATCATGTTTTACATTCTTATTTACATGGTACGGACCCTACGGAAGGCCTAAATTTGATGTATACATAAAAATGGCCTAAGGGTAAAATTTCAGAAAATAAGCCCGCACGACCCAATTGGCCAGCCTGTGTGGCCCACACGACCTCACAACGCTCGTCTGACCCACATGCCCCAATTAACCCAGCCTATTTGACACACACAGTCGTGTGGCACATATGGTCTGCCATACGACCGTGTGACATCGATAATGGGTTTTCTAACATCGTTCCGTTATCTGTTTTTGAGTTTTTTGATACACACCTGATTAGTTTTTTATGCTGATTCAACACTCGCAATTCCATAACCTAAAATTGTCATTCAGAACGAACTAATTATCATGATTTTACCAAATTTGACTCACTAATACGACATAATCATATTCAAACGAACTTAATTACTAAAAACCTGCCCCTCCCACATCAAATAATTACTTACCCTTGCACTAACATCAGCTCCAAATTGCAATTAAATCGTTGAAGGATCGTCGTACAGTTCACATTATTCTTCTATCGAAAGCCAAAACAATAATTACTCTTATAAACAACTAACTCAAAAAGAATATTTCTCCAAACCAAACAGGGAAAAAGTAAACACACTGTTTACACCATAACCACAACCACTTATGAAAAAGAAGTGCAACCAACGACTGTGTAGAAAGACAAGAAACATAATTGGGGCAAAAAAAATGGAGGGCGTCAAGAATGATCAAGAACAAATAGAGGCAACTGTAACGAATTGTAACGTGTTTATGCAAATGTACGTAGTCATTCAAGTAATAAGTAAGTAAAAATGAGTCATCGTCTCCGCAGGGACTGGATAAGCTAAATCAAATATTTGTAAAATTATAATTTCACAATTTGATGTAAAAATTTAATAATTTGGATGTAGATGATTAAATTAAATAAAGTTAACTACATGCAAAGAATGACCACTGTGCAATTCTAATCTAGATGCAATTTAACTAAATGTATGAAAGAAGGCTTTAGCAACAAAATCAATCAACATTAAATGAGCTAGGGTAATTATATTAACTAATTCAATGTACTTTCATCATGCAAACATGTTCAGAATTACTTCCTGTAATAGCCCGTTTTAGGGTCAAATCAGAACAATAGTTTTAGGACCACAAATCTGAAGTAGAAATATTTATTTTTAGTATTTATTTAAGGTCTACAATATGATTGAATGATTGTGTAAAACTTTTGTTAAGAAATTTTATCGATAAAGTGTCCAATTTGACTAATAGGACTAAATTATAATAGGTGCAAAATATATGTTCTAGAAGATAGAGGTGCCTAATTGTAATGAAATTTTAAATTGGAGGTCCTTAAATGGTAATTAGACCATTATGCTTTAAGTTGGACAAAAATGGACATGGTTAGATAAAATTTCAAAGTTTTAAGTGAAGGGCATTTTGGTCATTTGGTAAATAAAGACAAAAATAACTAATAAAAAGATGTCATCTTCCCCAATTTAGTCCCCCACGGCTGAAAATCATTGAGGGAGATAGCTAAGGTTTGGCCAACTTCCAAGCTCTATTGTAAGTCCGTTCTTGCCCTGTTTTTCATGATTTTTATGTTTTTGAAGTTGTTTTGACCTAATCTAGCTATTTGTAGGACTAATTTGAAAGGAAGATGAAATCTGAAATTGTACCCATGTTGAATATTTGTGTATTTTGATGTTTAATGGTAGAAAATGTGTGTTTGGTCTTAGATAAACAACATTTCCAAGTGATTTTTGATAAAAATGTCAAATAGGGACCTATTTGTAAAAGTTGTAAAATGTCTGTAAAAATGTGAATAAATGAAAAATGTGGGCTGATATGAATACTAATTATTTGTCTAGGTTTGGGTAATGAGGAAATCGAATGAAAATCATTTTACGTGCCTAGTGACTAAAATGTAAAAAGTTGAAATGTTAGTGGCAAAAATGTAATTTTTGTAATAAGGTGTTTTTGGGATTAAATTGAATAATGTGATGATTGAATAAGTTAATTGTGGTATTATAGATCAAGAATGATGAGGTTCTGACTTAGACTGAGGAACGAGCAAAGTTATGGACTAAATCGAACTATTAGCCATTTTATACCGAGGTAAGTTCGTATGTTAAAAATAAGCTTTAGAATAAGTGTACTTAAATGCTTTAATATTGCATGACTTGTATTTTTGATTATATGAATAAGTATAACTCTACGAACGAGTTCAACGACGAATCGACAAGCAAGAAATCCCATTTGACCCTTAATTATATGGTAGGATACAAGTGATATGTCACTAGGGTCATTATGTGTTATGTGATTATGTGATTTGGGTGTTGATCTTGTGTGTCCTACTTGTGGCTGAGTATACCAGCATATGTTGTGGATACTTGACAGCTTGTGTGAGCAGAACCGCGTAGCTACGTCTTGACTGACAGCTTGTGTGAGCAGGCCCATTGATAGCTCGAGAGCGAGCAACTATGTGATGTGAGACTTGAGTAACTTTGGCTACATATGTGGCACTTAGTGTGAAAATTTCCCGAGTATCCGAAATTTTTATTCTGAGTGGTTTACATGTATGTCAAAGATGAGAATATATGTAAGTTCATTCCGAAATGGTTCAGGTATGTACATAAAGATCATGTTTATTAAATGCTTAAAATGATGAAAATGAGGTAAGTTCGGTGATTGAATGAATTATGATCATGAGACTATGGTAAATTTACATTTAATTATGTTATAATATTTAAATGTTATATGCATAGGTTGCTTATTTCTTGCATACGAGATTTACTAAGCTATATAGCTTACTCTGTTTAGTTTCCATGTTTTTATAGTGTCGCCAAGTTAACTTGGATCGGAGATTGTCAGAGATTCGAATCACACTATCAAACTCTCATTTTGGGTATTGGTGATATTAGTATTTTGGAAGTATGGCATGTATTGGGACTTGGTTGTTTTTTTTATATGTGTCATTATGATTTTAGCCAAATGAATTGGCTTGTAAACATCAAAGGCTTTTTGTGGAAATTGGCCATGTAAATTGGCTCATCTTGGTTAACATGGTTGTAAGCCTATTTATATGCATGTATGTGCTAATGCTTTTAGTGATTGTGGTTTAATACCTTGTTGTGAACTGGATGGGTTGGTTTATTTATATGTCATATTATCTTGATGAGTGAATACAAGGTTGTATTAGTCTTAGTGGTGTTTTGGAAATGTGAAAGTGGTATGTTTGATTTAGTTTGTTAAATGTCATGTACATATTAGATGATGGTATTACATTGATATGTATTAGCCATGATTGTGGATATTTAGTTCCCTAAGTGTGCCATGGATTTGTGTTATTGAATTGGTATAAGTGTTTGTGCTAATAAGGGTGGCAAATGGCTTGGTAAATAGCCTTTATTTTGTCCACACGGGTAGACACACGGGCATGTGTCTAGGCCATTGTGACACACAGTCTGCCCTATGGGCATGTGTTCTGGCCGTGTGTCCCCTGCACCTTAATTTTGAGAAACAGAATGCTCAGAATTGAGCATACGGGCAGAGACACAGGCGTGTGTCTCAGCCGTGTGGATGACACGGCCTCAGGCACGGGCGTGTGTCTTGGGCATGTGAAGTCTGCACTTATTTTGTGAAAATTTAATTATCCACACAGCCTAGCACATAGGCATGTGAGTTGGCCGTGTGACATCACTTTGTTCATGCATTGCAAAACAGAGAGTTACACGGGTTAGGGACACGAGCGTGTGTGACCACACAGCCTGCCTACACGGGTGTGTCCCAAACCACATGGGCGTGTGACCCCTGTTTAGGGCAAATTTTTTTTAATTTTATTAGAAATTTCTAGAGTTCTCGGTCTAGTCCCAGACCACTTCCAAAGCATGTTTTGGGTCTCGTAGGCTCGTGCTAGGGACTTTATGGTTGAATGTGAATGGTTTCTATTTGGACGCAAATTTATGGCTCGGAATTGTATGATTATTTATGTTGTAAGTCCTGTAATGCCTCATACCCTGTTTCGGCTTTGAATACAGGTAAGGGGTGTTACATTTTCATGGCAACTCGATCTTTTATGGGTTTGGAAACCAAATTAAGTCCTCTCGGATCTTTTACTTAGTTAAATATGCATGTTTTTGATTTTATGCAAGGTTACAGAGACATTTGCGTTTGCAACACTTTAATTACATAAATATAAAAACCATGCAAGATAATAGAGCTAACTAAAGATATGATGAACCTTTACTTAATCGATTTTAATGACCTAAATTAAGCATTGTACTTTTCAATTATGCGTCTACTAGGCATCGTTTGGTTAGGATCACTCAGCTAATCTGAGTGCATCCAATCATGTATGAATGAAATGCATCATGATATTAATTAAAAACATAATCGACTGAAACACAAAACATGTTAACATGAATTAAATAAATCTCCTTAACTTAATATAATTATCCCAACAAATATGATTTACAACTTCATGGTTGATGTCAAAAACATAAAACTCAAAGCAAACATGTTAAAATAGATAATTAAGAGGAAAGAGTAGACTCAGTTCAGTAGCCTTTCGGATCTATTCTAACTGATGTGCTCAACTCTGCTCAGTTCAGCAGCCGTTCGGATTTATCATGACTGAAACACTCTTCCGTTTTGATTGAAGCTTCTTTTTCTAAGGGTTTAAAAGGTAGCCGGGTAAGGAGTTCTTTTGGCAAAGTTTTTAAGCCTAAAGGTGGAAGAATGGATGGATGGCTATACAAGGGAAAAAGGCAAAAAGAATTGGGAGAAAACTAGGGTGAGTGAGAGAGGAATGTTGAGAAATGAGGGATGATGGAAAAGTGAGGAATGTCAAGGTATTTATAGGTAAAGGTAAAGGTTTGAGTTTACTAAAAATAGGTTTAAATTTCCTTCCTCCCCTCTCTCATGTGGCCGATCATGCTTCAAGGAAAAGGGATGATAAAGTCTTCTCAATTTGAATTCGAATTTCAAGCTAAAAATAGCTATAAAATGGACGGTTTCAATAGGGAAGTTGTTGGGCTGAATTTTGATTATTTTCAAATTGTAGGGACCTTTAATTAAATATCCCAAAACACATTTTGGGCAGCCAATATCAAGTTCTGAAATTGGGCTTTTAATTCCCATTGTTGGATGGTTTTTTCAGTCCAATAACTTAGCAGACATGTCCATCTTTTATCACCTTCTTTAGTGGGTCAAGTAGTCAACCCCATGCCCAAAATTACTTGGTCTTGTTGTCCATATGGATAATTTGTGCATGATCATCTTTTATTTATTTAAATCATGTATCCAATGGACCTCCTGCATAGTGAAAAATACATACATTAATAAATTAACATGAATTAATACAAAATATGCATGGAAATAATGTAATTAAGCATAATTTCACATACTTTCCAAAATCATGTCTAAAATTACTAATTAAGTAAAATTCACTTATTTCAATAATAATTACTTGAGATAAATACAATAATTCAGTAAAAAATATGGTAAAAACATATAGAAGAACCCTGTATATTTTCGGGTTTACAACAACTTAAAGAACAAATAAGAAATTTTACTTTAGCAATAACAAAGAGCAAAACCTGAAAAAGAAGAATAGATAGGGAAGTGAAAGCGTGAAACAAAAAAATGAGGGGAGTAGGAGAGAGAATTTGTTAGAGTGTTTTGGGGAGTAAATTTAGAGACGTCTCTCTCCACTCCCACTAAATTCTCTTTTGTTATCAAGAAATCTGGTTGTTGAGAATTCAAATTTGACCCCAACATTACCCACATGGGTGGCTCATTGGAAAATTAGCTAAAATTATTCATGCTTGCAATCATAGGGATTCAAACCCAAGATGAAAGTGTAAGCTGAAGCCTTACTATTGAATCAGCAGGGTCTTTCTTATGCGACTCTCAAGCCCCAATTTCAGACTCATGGATATGATGGGCTCACACTACCTCAAAGTCCAACAAAAATGTTAAAGGTCAAGCAAATCAAACCAAGATTTGATCAAATACAGTATTTGAGGATAAATATTTTGAGGAAACGAGGAATGATATATGCATGGATGGAGTGAAATTTATTAAGTTCCATTTCACCGAAGCTGCCAATTTTCAAGCTTGGGAAATTAGCAGAATTGATACTACTTTTTGGATGGGATCCTAACATTTCTAGTTGAGATGTCACGAAATTCGAAGTTCTATCTCTTAGCTTCGAAACGCACTTTGAATCACTCGATTTTGAGTTTGGAAGCTCAAGTTATGACCATTTTAGTGAAGACTATGCGAGCAAAATTTCTGGACAGGAATTACGAGTTTCGGGCTTTTAATTCGAGTTTAAATCATATTGGTTTTAGGTTTTAGGCTTAATTTTTATTGTTGATGAGCCCAGTATTGTATTTATCAGCTCTTATTATTTGAAACAAAGGAAAAATAAAGGAAAACCTAATGCTAAGAGTTAACGAAAATTGCTTAAACCTAAAAAAATAAAAAGCAATTTGACAAACTTTTTTTGAGGTGTTCCCGATTTCCAAAAATCACGAAATTTAAACTGGAACCTCTGATCTAAAAAGTTTTGACACAAAATTCAACCCATAGAATATTTTTTATTTTTTTTGTATTTTATGTACATTTTCGATCACTTTTTTTGTGAGAGATATTTTTTATATTCTAAAATAGTGCCAAGAAACAATATGTAAAATTTCAGATAATTTGAAAAACGTTTACCCCTTGAAAAATATTTTTTTTCAAAAATTGTCTAGGTAAAAAAATATATTTTGAGGCTGTTTGCTAAAAATCAATTTTTTAAGAACACAAAGAACATCTAAAATGCCCTAATCTGATACCAAATGATAAAAAAGAGTGAAGATGAATGCGGAAGCAGATAGTAAAGATTGTCTATGTTGCGAATTTGACTTAGGGCTCCAGACGTTAGGAAAGAAACTTGAATTTTGACACAGCTTGAAATGCAATCAAATCCAAGTTAGATAAAACAGTTAAAAAAAATAAGATAACTAAAATAGAATAAGAAATCTTGTAACACCCCTAACCTGTATCCATCACCGGAACAGGGTTACTGAGCATTACCAAAGTTTAAAGTTCTATTACAGTTAATTTATGTCATTTACTATTCGTTTCCGAGAATCAATCACAATCAATCATAATGTCCCTCATATTGGTCCTCGAAGCCCAAAATGCATATTAGATCGTGTCAGGACTAAACTGGAATCACAGAAATTTTTTCGCGAAATCTCAAAATTTTTCTTAAGTGCGGGGGACATATGCCCATGTGGCCTGGCTGTGTGACTCATACGGCCAATGACACACCCGTATCCCAAGTCGTGTGGGCATTTGATGCGAGGTACACGGAAGTGTCTCAGACCGTGTCCTTACCCGTGTAACTCTCTGACTTGGGTCATACGGTCATCCACACGCCCGTGTGTTCAGCCGTGTGGATAATTTAATTTTCAAAAATTAGGTGCAAGATTCACACGGTCATGTCACACGCTCGTGTACTAAACTCACACAGCTGAGACACACGCCCGTGTGACCAATTCTGAGCATTCTGTTTCTACATTTTAAGGATGCTAGGGACACGCAGCCAAACCACACGCCCATGCGCATGGCCGTGTGTCACACACGATTGAGACACACGCCCGTGTGTTTGCTCATGTGGACAAAATAAGACTATTTTCCAAGCCATATTTCTTAGCCATTTTACATTGCACCTACATCAACACTTTGACACACTTTTAACCTAATTTAGTATATATAAACCAGGCCAAAACCAATCTTTTACATGGCATATTAACATCTATACTCAAGTGTTTTAAACATACCAAATTCATGCTTGTTTTGATGAACAAAATTTATTAATTATACTAATTCAAATCCATTCATCATTTGATTTATATATCTTCTACCTTTCAACCATTTTAACACACTTCAAACATGATATGGCACAACATAATTACATCAAAATGCACATAGCACTAGCCATTCCAATGACTAGTTACAACCAAACATATGCATGTCTCCATTGGGCACTTTAAACTATACATGCCATTATGTCCAAAATAAGTTTGCTATTTATACCAAAACAAGCTTGAGGATAGTGTGATGATGCTTCGACCGCTCTCCAACCTTTACGAGCTTCTGAGTACATATATTTTTATTAAAGATAAGCATACAAAAATGCATCCAAGTAATTTGGCTAATAGCCTAAAACACAACTTCATCAATCATGTTAGTCAAGTAAACACTCTCGAGCCATATGTCAGGATGCTCAGATGAGCCATGTAACTGGAAGCTTATCCGGGCTAAATCAAGAAACTCCTAAGAGTTTAGAAAAGGAAGCTCATTGAGCTTAACAGGTAACTCCAAAAAGTTATTAATATGGAACTTCAGAGAGCATAACAGAGAGTTCAAGTGAGCCATGTTAGGAAGCTCATAAGATTCTATATCAGGACGCTCACAAAGAGCTGCATTTGTGTCTGCAATAAATGCTAAATCACAACCGATCAAATCATGTAACAGGATGCTCACAAAGAGTTGCAGTAATGCGAAACACATACAGGAACACTACCATCAGGATACTCCCAGGAACTATATAACAGGATGCTCGAGAGGGCTTATAACAAGATTGCTCGTCTGAGCTATAGTTTGTCCACAACATATGCTGGACTATAATCAATACGGGAAAATAATGTATCCATCTAATTTCATTATTCATACGGACTCAACATTGATCTAGTTTTATCGATCATGTATTCAATTTCACATCATTAGCATTTACAGAATACATACATACAACATTCAATTTAAGCATATAAATAAAGACGATATAATTACATGAACTTACCTCGTTACTTGTTCGTATACAGAAATCTACTAATCCGACACTTTTTCTTTTCCTCAACCTAACTTTGTATTTGAGTTTATTGGATCTACATAAATGAGTTTAACATCAATTTAATCCATTTCATACTCAATTGAACTCAATTTAATTCTTAGGAAAAATTACTATTTTGCCCCTATACTTTTCATAAATGACAATTTTGTCCCTAGGCTCGAAAAATAAAATTCATGCAATTTAATCCTTATTCCAAGCCAAACTAATTTTTACACATCTTAATAACAGCCTATGAATTTCACAAAAATCAAAATTTTTCCATGAGTTTTACAATTATTCAATTTAGCCCCTAAATCACAATTTCATGAAAATTCTTTTTGTAAAAGTTGTTTATCTATTAACAACCTTTCATTTTCTACCATAAATTTCAAAATTTCAGCATTTACATCCACAGAAAAATTTCTATACTTTGATATATTTACAAATTAATTCCCAAAATAGATAGATTAAGCTATTTCGAACTCGAAAATATAAAAATACTAAAAACGAGACAAGATTACTTACCCAATTAAGCCAAGAAAACTTGTTTTCTCTTTCCTAATGTCTCCATGTATTTTTGGGGAAGATATGGTATAAAATGGTGATATTAAACATTTATTTAATTTATCCTCTTTTATTTATTTCCATTTCCAATTTAGTCCTTTTCTTTTTTTAATTTTCCATGGATGAATCATCAAAAATATCTATTAACTTTTCTTAATGGCCTAATTACCATATAAGGACCTCAAGTTTTGAATTCCTTAGCTATTTGATACTTATAGCTACTAGAACTCAACTTTTGCATTTTATGCAATTTGGTCCTTTCTACAATTAAACATGTAATCGGTAAAATTTTCTTATCAAAAATTTTATACGTCTTGCCTATCATAGTGAAAACCATGAAATATTTTTAAAATAAAATTTCTTTCTAACTCAGATTTGTGGTCCCAAAACTATTGTTCCGATTTCACTGAAAACGGGCTATGAAAATCTATGATTAGAATAATAAGGAAGAAAATAAAGAAGATAGATAGAATATGGTATGTAGAAGTCTTAAGAAGCCTTGGAAACACAAAGAATCCAAAACCCCCTTCAAGCGGCTCTAATTTCTCCTCCAAGAAAGAAGACAAAAGAAAGAAGACTTGGTAACAAAAAGTTTGAAGATGATCCCCACAATCTGAAAAGATTGTTAAAACTCTTCTAAAAGAAAATCAAGAGAAATTATTGAAAAGAAAACGCAAAGATAGTTTATTAACTCAAAAAAAAAGTTGAATAATAATAAATTGTGTAACTTATGTACAATGCAAATGCCTATATATAGGCTAGAATTTAGCTTAGAATTTAAAGTTACTTAATCATATTTATTAGAATTTAACTTAGGACCATAGAATTTGAACTTAGAACCAAATGGAATGTTAAATCTTATCCATTGAACCAACATGCTTATTATTGTTGGTAATCATACAAAAATTAAAGATAAGCTATATATATCAAACTAAGATAAAAAATAATAATAAAAACTTTTAATTAAAGGGAATCAAACATAGGACCTCAAGCGCACAAGTAAACACTAACCACTGAATCAAATCAGTTTACAAGTTAAAAATCCTACAACATTTATCTAAAAGCAGGGCGTGTCCACTCTTGGTGCACTAACCATATTTATACTAACTTGATTTTTGGGATGTAACGCCCCGAATTTTTGAATTGTTGTTTGTTAACATCTATCAATTATTAGGTCTCTGTATCTATGGTTAAGTGTTCTAATTATGTGTTCGAGTCTCCCTATTGAATTTTTTCTGTTTATTTTGGTTTAATCCTATCCTTGGATCCTCGACTTAAGTTTAATTCTGCGTTAATCTATGTTAAGAATGAGCCTGCGGGTTTGATGGTTAAGCTTCTGTCTACTTTTTGGTCCTGTGTTCGGATCTCTACACGTGCGTCAAGGAAATATATTTATGCTACTTAAAAAAGCCTGTTAGTTTTTGGTTGTTTCAAAAGCAGGTTTTCTATCATCTTCTTCTTTTTCTTTTCTTCTTTCTTTCTATTTCGAATTTCAATTCTTTTTCTTTTTCCTCATTTCTGTAAACTGTTACTGGTTTTAATTGGGAATTCTACATTGCTCGATGCGTTTTAAAGGGTTATTATGTAAGTTGTAGTATAGTTTTTGTTCGTTTCTACCAAATCTAGTTTTGACTTAATTTGTATGAATTCTCTATTAAGCGATCGCTTGGTTTTCCTTTTTAGGCATAGATATCGAAGGTAGTGATTCCCAACGCACTAATTTGAGGAATTGCTGTTAATTCGTCAGTAAGTGTTAGTTTCGTTCAAAGGTTTTGCGCCAAAGCTTTCAACATAGTTAGTTCTGTGTGGATGAAACAATTTTTGTCAATTAGGTTGTTTAATTGATTACTGGATGGTAGTTTTAGGTCTCAGGATTCTTCTGCGTCATTATTTTTTTGAAACTATATCATGTATGTAATGAAAACCCAATTTTTTGCAAGTTTGGAATACCGAAAATCATGACTGTCGATGCCACACGGTCGCGCGCTAGGCTATGTGGTAGGCTATGTATGTCTGATGACCATGTGTCAGGCCGTGTAAGTCACTGTTTGTAATTTAGGGTGACACGAGCTAGGGACACGGGTGTATGCCCAGACCGTCTTAGAATTATTCTGAGATTTGAGTCACGTGGGCATTTGCTTGGTTGTGTGACAAACTGTGTAACTCTACTTTGAGCCACATGGTGCCAGGTTATGTATAGTATTAAGAGGGTTATACGAGCATGTGTTAGGTCGTGTGAGCCACACAAGCCTAACACATAGACCATGTGAATCCACACAGCCATGTGGGCCAAAGTACTGAAATTTTCTCTAGGGTTGTAAGCGTCGCTCTCATCTAATGTAGGCCTTCCTAGGGATTGTATAACCTAAATTAGATTGTATAATTTGATAACCAATTTTCTGAGGTTGAAGAATCGATTATTTGTATGTATCATTGATGTGATAACTGTTGAATAATCTGTATTATCTGATTATGAATTGTATTTGGATAACTGTATGTACATTTTTAATATCTGACATCTATAATCTGTATCTGCATTGGGTGGGAATGATATAAAGAAGGAAGTGATTTCAGTTTAATGATTTGGTGAATTGAGTGGTTGAGCAAAAAATTCGTATCTGATTCTGTATAGCGGATAGGGGTGGGAAACTACATCTGTATCTAATCTGTTCTGTAACTGTAACAAATATCATCTGTTCTGACTTAGTATTTGAACCTGATAAATGTCTGAATAAAGATAAAATAAAGACTTATACATTTTATACATACTTATGATTTGATTATGTATGTTGGTTACATATTGAGTTATACTCATTCAATTTGTTGACTGATTTTCAGGTAACCCTATAACATGTTTCTTTTTGGATTATAGTGGCTAATTTTGAATTACCTTAATGACTTAATTGTTTAAATGTTTTTGATTAATTAATTTTAATAGTTAAGGTTTGATTTTTCTTAAACATTTTGATGTAGCTCTCTTAACTCGGTCTTAACGTCTAGGCTGGGTATGGGGTGTTATATTTAGTGCTATTAGAGCCAGGTTTACAAAACTCGGGCTGTGTTTCTGGGTTTTAATTTTTATTAAAATGTGTTTTGATGTAAAAATTTATTCAAATAACTCTGAAAATTGATTTTATAAAAAACCAAGTCTCCTGTACCAAACTTGTAAGTTCTTCTCCTTTAGTTATACTATTTAGTTAGAAAAAAAATACTATAATGATTGAACTTGTGGTTTTAGTTGGAGACTGTGATCTGAACTGTAAAATGAGATACCTAATGAGAATTTTGAACTGATCTATGAACTTCTGCATTGTAGATAAGTGGTTATAATGAGTTCACATGGTAAATGTGGACGTGGTTCCCGTTGGTGTTGTGGACGTTTAGGAGGAGCTCAAGCAAAGTCATATTCTGTAGGTAGTATGCCCAATCTAAAGACTAGAGAGACCATTGGTACTCCTACAATTGAGACTGGGTTTCAGGTTTCGACAGTCAGGGATGGTGTATTGTCCCAAACTATGCTGCATGTATTGGAGTGGGTCACTAGGACCCATTTTGGATCTAGAGGTCGAGGGTCAGTTACAGAACGATTCCAGTCAAACGGTGTTAAGTTTTTTAGGGGTGTTACTGGAGTTGCCTCTACTGTGGTCGAGTACTATTGGAAGCCAACAAGCTTATTATGAATGACATTGACTGCACTCATGCACAGACACTGAGGGGTGTTGTATCTTTGCTCCAGGATAAGGCCTACCAATGGTGGTTAAACAGTTGAGCAGGGCGCCTAGCCAGAAAAGGTTTCATGGGATTTCTTCAAGAGAGATTTCTAGAGTAAGTATGTGGTGACGAGTTATGTGGTGGCTTATAGACGCAAGTTTATGAGCTTAGTTTAGGGTGAGAGGTCTATGATCAAGTATGAGGTTGAGTTTTTGATGTTGAGCAGGTATGCCCACGGTGTAGTTCTGAATGATTATGAGAAGAGTATTCAGTTTGAGGAGGGACTGAGGTATGACCTGAGAGTTTTTACAGATCCTCAGAGGGAGCGGGTGTTTGCGGCCTTGGTTGACAAGGTAAAGATAGTGGAAGAAATGGAGCATATTGAGTGCGAGAGGAGAGACTGGAAGGGAAGTCAAAGTAAGGTTAAGAGGGAGTCGGGTCCCTCTAGTTCTGTTCACACCCTAAGAAATGGGCGAGGTTTGTTGGGCCTCTAAGAACTAAGGCACTAGTTGTATCGATGGAGATTCAGGTCTGTAGCAACTGTGGTAGATGCCATTCAGGCGAGTGCTGCTAACTGTGAATATTCTAACTGTTGTAAGACCTATTCAGTTGATTCTAGCTAGATTTGGGTTGAGGAGGGATCGATACCTTTTAACCCTCTGAACTCAGTTGCTCTATATTTTCGCAACTCCTTTATTGGGGCTCACCAAGCTGTAGCTACTGGCGTATCTTGCGAAGCAGCACCCGCAAATCTCTGAAGAATTTTCGCTATCGTGCGAAGAAAATTCTTATTACATCAACCTTTTTGTTGAGGTCGATCAACTCTATTATGTTGAGCATCGGCTAGATCAACGCCAGGTGCTTCAGTCCAAGTCCTATTCCCACTCTTAATGTAACACCCGTAACCCGTATTCATTGCCGGAATACGATTATGGAGCATTACCGGACTTACTTCTTAAACAATTATACATTTCATATACATTTCTTAAATCTAAACAAAATTTATTCAATTACAATAATATAGTCCCTAACATGAGCCCCCGGGGCTTAAAACAAACATTAGAAGTGGTTCGAAACTAAATCGAATACTTAATAAATTTTTAGAAAAACATAGAAAATTTTTCAAAGTGCGGGGGACATAAACCCGTGTGGATAGGTCGTGTGTCTGAAACGGCCAAGAGACACGGCCATGTCACAGGCCGTGTGGACATTCAAAATGGGATCACATGGCCGTGTCCTAGCCCATGCCTGACCCCGTGTAGCTTTTTAACTTGGGTCACGCAGCCAGACCACACGCCCGTGTGACTAGCCAGTGTACCCTTCGAAGTGGCCTTACACACCCGTGTGCCAGGCCGTGTGCTAGGCCGTGTGAAAACTGGAGGTATAATGACTTGTGCCACACGGCCAAGCCACACACCCGTGTGTTAAGCCATGTGAAGCTACTGACTTAGTTTCTATATAAATAACCATATCACCTTGCCGTGTGTCACACACGGTTGAGATACACGTCCGTGTCTCTGCCCGTGTGGATAAAAATAGACCATTTTCCAAGCCTTTTTTCTCACCCAAATTTGCATCATCCTAAACACATCAAATAACATATGACCATATCATCAATAGGTATTCAAACCAATCTCAACCAAGTCCAAATCTTGCAATACCAATACCAACAACCATAATGCTCATAAACATCACAATTTGCCATTTCAAAACATACCAATATCAGCTTCAAGAATTCACCTAGATGGTCACTTTCATTTATGCATTATCTCACTTAATACTTAGCATGCTAGTACATTCTATATTTCAACTATTTGGTACCAAAACACAATCTCACAAGAAAGGCATTCATATAGCAACTAAACACCACATTTCACAAGACCAATATACATATATTCATTTCAAAATATATAGTTACTTACAAGCCAATTCAAATGACCAAAATTTGTCAAAACATAAAGACTATATTAGCCAAAGGACCTATACATGCTATATAACCAAAATACAAAAAGTTCAAAAGTACCAAAACACAGCTGGATAGTGTGATGAGATCTCCGACAACTTTCAATCCGAGCAAGCTTCGAAATCACTATAAAACAAGGAAAAGTAAAAAGAGTAAGCTATTAAGCTTAGTAAGCTCGTATGGCTAATAGGTACAACTTACCATTTAATCATAATTGAAGTAATTAAACATGGCATAATGCTACTCAATTTAATCCACAAACCTAAAACATATTCATCCATAAGGTTAGACATAAAATTCACAAATTTCATAGATTCAATGCTTATATGATTCACATAAATACCTGTAATGATATTTATCAATCTCTTATTCTTTCATACCAATCCCGCTGAACCATTTGGAATATTATTGGATACTCGGGAATCTTGCACACTAAGTGCCAATACATGGTCGAAACCATCTCTATCTCATATCTCATATAAATGCTCACTTTCAAGCTACCACTGGGTCTGCTCACACAAGCTTACGGTCAAGACGTAACTACACAGTGCTGCTCACACAAGCTAACGAGTAACCGCATCACATGCCAAAAAACTAAGCCACTGGTAGAACGTACAAGACCAGCACCCAAAACACGGTAATCCCTAATGACATGTCATTTGTATCCTATCTATTCCAAAGGTTCAACCAGGATCGGGGTTTATACATTGTCGATAACTCGTCGAGAATTTTTATGGTGTTGTATCATCTCAATTATAACGATTAAGCATTCAAACACATATAATCTAATGCTTATTAAACATACGAACTTACCTCAAATTAATACTAAGAAAATCAAACGATCAATCCACTACTTTGTTTTTCCCCCGATCTAATTCCGAACGTAGCTTTTCTTGATATATATATAATCAAATTTAACCACTTTAATACTTATTCTATTCAATTTAATACAATTTCATGTTATGGAAAAATTACTATTTTGCCCCTAAACATTTGACTTCTTACAATTTAGTCCCTAGGCTCGTAAAATTAAATTCATTCAATTTTATCCCTACCCAAGCCTAGTCAAATATTAAACATACTTATAGCAGCCCATATATTTCACATATTCACACTTTTACCACACAATTTATCAAATTTCTCAATTTAATCCCTAATTTGCAATTTCATTCAAAATAACTTAACAAATGTTGTTTATATAACAACAACCACTCATTTTCTATCACCAAACATCAAAACACATACACATTCATCAATGGAAAAATTCAAACAACTCAATAGTTTTGTAAATTAGTTCCTGGGCTAGCTAGATTAAGCTACAACGAACCCGAAAACATAAAACTCATTAAAAAGGGGACAAAAATGCACTTATATGCATTAGGATAAGTTGGCCGGATGCTTGGAGCTCTTTAATGGCTATTCGTGCCCTAATTTTGGTTGGAGAAGATGAATGAACGATAACCTTCATTTGTTTTATTTAATTTTTACTTTTAAGTACTAATTTACTTAATTAACCTTAATATAAAACCTTTAAAGTCCAGTAATAAGTGTCCATATTTGTCCACTCATACTAAAAATGGTATACTTACTACATAAGGACCTCCCCTTTAATGTTCCATAGCTATTAGATACCTTTAGCTATTAGAACACAACTTTTACACTTTACGCAATTTAGTCCTTTTTATCGAGTTGAGCATTCAAACTATTAAATTTCTTAAAGAAATTTTTATACAATCATACTATCATGTTGGAGAACTCAAAATAATAATAAAATTATTATTTCAACTTCGAATTTGTGGTCTCAAAACCACTGTTCCAATTTCACTGAAAATGGGCTGTTACATTTAATGGTGTGATCACTACTATTTATATTGTCATTAACAGTGGGTCTCAGTTCCTTCAACATCTTCAGTTATAAAATAGAGGAATTTAATAATTAGCATCCAAATCCCAACTTAGAAAAACCTTAACAAGTACCTTTAGACTCAATTCTGACTCGATTTAGCTTGAGAATTGGCTAAACATATAACTCTGATACCACTAAATGTAACACCCCATTCTCGACTTGGTTATTTGGTTCGAGCTACAGGATTGCACATTCGTTGTCGAAGCAAGTATGATCAAACTACATTTAATTTATACTACTAAATGATTAAATTCAACCAAAACATATATACAATATAATATATAACCATTTTCAAGTCTTATATGAGCTTACGAAAGCTCTAAAGCTAACCCAAGGTCAAATTAGGACCAAATTGTAAAGATTCCCAAACATCGAGTTGACGTCGTGACATCAAGGGGTTCTTCATCATGATGCAACATACTGGGTAGCCCTCATCGCAGCATTCAATACTTGGCGTCACATCGTGGCAAGGAAACTTGATTTTGCCGCAACGACAAACGTCTGAGGTTGCGATGTAACATACTATTTCTGCAAATTTGAAAATGAAACATCAACCTGCAAATTCCAATAAACTAATATACACATTCATACCATACTTTCAGCCAAAACATGCAATTCACATGAATCATAATACCTTAATAAACTATCTACCAATACCAAATTTTTTATAAGTTTACTAACTAGTCCAATTCATCCAAGATCTTAAACATACTTATTTATCCACAAGTACCACAGAGAATTACATGTTTTATATATTTACAAACCATATAATAAACTCATATACATTTTGCATCTATATGACTAAATTCAAATACCAAACTTCCAATTCAAATGTTCTAAAAAACATACTATTATTTCAAAACTGACTCAACCTAGGTACATTTCATATGTCGCACTTCCAATTCAAATATTCTCTTTTTGGGGATACGCTATACAAATGACTTGCTGTGTTCTGAATAATGTGCCAACTAAGGCAACATTGAAAACCCTATACAAATTATGGTATTCCAAGAAGTCAAATCTTAATCATTTTTGGATTTGGGGATGCCCAGCCCATGTATTGCATAAAGATTTGAGGAAGTTTGACTCATGGATAGAATTGTGCATGTTTGTAAGATATCCAAAGGGAACAAAGGATGGTTTGTTTTATAAACCGAAAGAGCAAACTATTATAGTCTTAACTCATGCTACTTTCCTTGAAGAAAGTTGCATGAATGACTTCAAACCTCAAAGTAAAGAGGTATTCGAGGAGCTTTCGAGAAATATACAAAACCCTACAAAACGGTTCCAAAACCAACTTCTAATAGTAGACCTGCAAATGGTCAGTAGCATAAAGAGCTTTGTCGCAGTGGGAGGGCCTCTTGTAGACTTGAGTTTTTCCAATCTGGCAGAAGTGTTCTTAACACTTAGTCTATCGAATAAGAAGATTGTGATCCACTCACATATGAGTGATGCAGTGTGATGATTCCAAGCTCTGGAAAATAGCTATGAAAGCTGAAATGGACTCTATGTATTCGAACTCAGTGTGAGAACTTGTAGACTTACCGAAAGGGATAAAACCAATAGGGTGCAAGTGGGTCTACAAGAGGAAAAGAAATGCAGATGAAAAAGTGGAAACTTATAAGGCCAAACTTGTAGCAAAATATGATACTCAGAAAGAAGGTATTGATTACGAAGAAACCTTCTCTCTGGTTGCCATTCTCAAGTCAATCTGCATATTACTATCCATTGCGATGGCTATCGAGTACGAGATTTGACAAATGGATGTCAAGACAACATTTTTGAACGACTATCTTGAAAAGAGCATCTACATGATGCAACCCATTAGATATATAACTAAAAAAAATGAGCATAACGTTTGAAAACTAATTAAGTCCATATATGGACTTAAGCAAGTATCCCGCTCATGAAATCAAAGATTTGATTAGACGATCAAAACTTGTGGATTTGAGGAAAACATAGATGAACCTTGTGTTTACAAACATTTAAGGGATGGAAATGTAGTCTTTCTCGTTCTATATGTCAATGACATTCTACTTATTGGAAATGATGTAGGGATATTGTCATCGGTTAAACTGTGGTTAACCCAATAGTTTAGAATGAAGGACCTAAGAAAAGCTAATTTTGTTCTAGATATTTGAATCCTAAGGGATCAAAATAACAAAGTGATAATGTTATCTCAATCTTCATACATAGACAAGATATTGGAGGAGTTATGCAATGACCAATTCAAAGACGGGAAATCTACCCTCTGTCTTTGGATTTAATCTCTCTTTAGAGGTTTGTCCTAAGACAGCTGAAGAAAGAAAGAATATGAGAAAGGTTCCTTATGCCTCGATAGTAGGAAGCCTTATGTATGTTATGTTATGCACACACCCAGATATCTATTTTGTAGTGGGGTTGGTAAGTCAATATCAAGCGAATCCAGGGTAAAGGCATTAGCAAGTAGTTAAGCATATACTCAAGTATTTATGGAGAACGAGGGATTAAATGCTTGTGTATTACAAAGGAGATCTCACTCCTATCGGATATATTTATTTTGACTTCCAAACATGTCAAGATTCGAGGAAATCGACATCGAGCTATGTTTTTATCCTAGGTGGCGGGTCCTTAGTGTGAATAAGTGTCAAGCAGGGTTGCACTGCTAACTTCACTATGGAGGGCCGAATATGAGGTATGGAAAAAGCTATGGCACTGTAATAGTGTGGATATAGCTAAACACAAATAAAACAAATAAGGATAAAAAAACATAAGGGAGATGGTAGTGTTTGACGGAATTGTAAACGTAGTAAAAAATCGCATATGAGGACAAAACTCAAGGATTTGTTTAGCCAAGACTCTTATATCTAAAGAGCTCTTTGGGAAACATATGAATGTGCACAAGAATACTAAACATGACTCATCTAATTCTGTAGGGCAAATGGGAGACTGTTAGATCTGGTGCCCCAAGTGTAGTATTTTCATCAATATACAATTGTAATTTTTAGATCAGATTGGTTAATAAAAAAATTCATTGATTAGATTAATATAATTTTTATTATTGTCCTCAAATTGTTTTTACACAAAAAGAAAAATGGAAGCAAATGTTGCTCATAGGTTATCTAATGTATAACTAATACTAAATGATATTACGTGGTCGAGTCATAAAATGAAAAGATAGCTTTTATTAGTAGACGAACTTAAACATGTCATTAGTCTAATCAGAAATGAGCAAACTAATTGAAAGACTAATATGTTGTCTATCAAGTCCAACTAGGGAGATTTCTTGTCTTGGGCAACGGAGCAGATGACTCCCTAAAGATAGAGACATAGATGTGACTGGCTGGACTGATAGTACATCAAAAAAGACCCACGTAGAATAGATCCTGAATTCGTTTATGGATTTATTCACTTGTGACATTCATAGTGTGGTATACCTAAATCCTGAGTGGATGACAGACTATGCGCGACTCATACACTTTGATGTAAGTAAAAGCGTAAGTTCAAATAGATAAGGAACCGAAAGCTAGTGTGATGAATGTATGACTTCTGTAGTATGTAGTGTCATTCACAACAGTGGAATTCGTATCCCAAAATATGAGTAAATGATATCCTTTCATTGGCATTACATGGTTGATGAAAAGTAAACATGGTCACGAGTCATTCGTCATTGTGATGGATGACTTGATCACCATTTGATAGTGATTGACTTTTCTTGAAGGAAGATGTAATGGTTATCATGAGATAAAATAGGATCATATTAGGAGAACGAATATTATTCCAAAGACTTTAAGGATATCCTATGAGGGTAACACACTTATGACAAGGTCATTGGACGAGCACTGAGTAGTTGCTTTCGTAATGGTATGTCATTGAGGACAGCTCAGTCACGATATTATATTGGAATGGTTTCGTGACTAAATGAGTTTATAATTAAAAGGTGAAAAGCCTGAACTGAATTATTAATCATTCAAGCATAAAACAAAAATGTCCAACCGGTCCCTTCCTTAGCTTATTGAAACCAGAATTGAATTACGTTTTTGAATAGAAATGAACAAATTGAGTAGAAAAAAAAGAAATGAGAAACATTCAGGAATATTATGGTTTTCTCTGAAATGGAGAAATGGAATCATTTGGAAATGAATACAGGTTTCCAAATATAGAAATGGAAATGGAAATGGAAATGAAAATGGAAACTTAAAATCCTATATAAGATTACTTAAAAAATGATAAAAGAATGAGTTTATGTTTTTGGACTCTTTTGAAGCCCGAAAATGAATACAAATCATTCGGTCATAGTGAACATGTTTAGTTGTGACATATAGTTGAGTCAATTTGCTTGAATTTTTATCGGGGGTAAAATTGCCAAAATTTTATTAGGGGTGAGAAAACTACTTAATTTGTGGATATTAAATTTTATTTTTGGAAATAGAAAAATAGAATCGGGTTGGATCATATTATAGAGTAATGAGTCAATAAGGCCTAAAAAGTACTCATAATTGGACCCAATGTGAAAGAGACCCAAAGCCCTTCATATAACATGAAGGGGGTGACAACCTTAGTAGAAATACAAGGGTAAGACATTCACCCCTCTCCTACTGTAAGTAGGATGTTGTTTTTAAATTTAAAATAAACCTTTACAACTCTACAAGGGTTCTACCTTCTCTTCCTATAAATAGATGACATCAGTAGAGCTATTAACACAGCTTTTGAGGGATTATTATTTTGCCAAAAAATAGAGAGAATATATTCTCAACTTTTAAATATACTTTTTTAGAATAACAATTTTACCAGTTTCTAATAAAGAAGAGAGAATTTATGTTTTCACCCCAAAAAAGAAAACTTTTTTTAGTTTTGTGTTTTGATTCAATCAGTTCGAGCCCACACTCGACGCAATTTGTGGTACGAGAATAGGTGAGAAGATCATTTGGTTGAAAGTTGAAAAACATCAAGGATCTGCTATATTAGTAAAGTAATGCAACTTTCTATTTTATTCGATTTAGTCACTGTCTCGATATTCAATTTCAACCATAGCATTTCAAATCAATATCCATTCCTCAACATTATATAATGCATAACTTCATGAATATGCAGTAATTAGATTGATATCAGGTCATAAAGATACAAACCAAAAGCTTGCGTCGCTCGTCATTGATTCTTGACTTCCCTTCCCCTCTTGATGGTCTTGTGTCATCTTTAAATGAATAATAATTCAAAAATAAGACAATATTAAATTCCATATCAAGTCACATTCAAATTGAAAGTCATACATATTTTTTAATTTATTCAATTTAGTCCCTAAAATTGGGACAAGCATAACTTTTGATTTAGAGCTTTGGATAGAAATTCGATTTCACGTTTATTATTTGGGACCTTCTACTTCCTATTCCTACTAAAATTTCATGATAATTTTTTGTTCTACTCAATTTGGTCCTTAATGTACGAAATCAACAATTAAGCTTTACAATTTAGTCCTTTTTTGAACTAAAATTAATTTCTATCAAATTCGCACTAAATTTTTCAAGAAATCAACAATGGTAACTTTCTAACACTTTAATATTTTCACAAATTGGTACATGAGCTAGCTAAATCAAGCTTCCATGACCTCAAATCTATAAAATTTACAAGAAAATGACTTAATTGCATTACCTAATTGATGTTCGATTATTTTGAGCTCCTGCAATGGAGTTTTTTCTTCACGCATGCACTATCTGTGGAAGAAGATATGAATTCATCTTTCTTTCCACTAACTTTTGTTTTTATAGCTTAATTAGTTTAATCTAAACCTAATTAATTAGTTTAAATCATAATTTAACATACTTTAATCATAATTAATTAATCCTAATGCTAATTACCTTTAGTAACCACTATCCACTATCAAAATTGGTTCATCTACCATTTTGGACCGTTGGTTAATTACAATTTAGATCCCTAAACCTTTGGCCAATTTAAAACTTATAACGATTGAAATTTTACAATTTCGTCCCTAGGCCTTAATTAACCGCAATTTTGGTTAAATTAATTAATTAAATTTCAATTAATTCATATATTAACTCCATAAATATCCTTATTTAATATTTACGAACTTGATTTATGGAAATGATGTCTCGAAATCATATTTTCTGACACCACAAAATTTCCAATTGTTATAGAGATGGTGACTTGACATTGGGAAATTGTGTAAGTGTTGTGGTGGTTGTGAGGGTATTGGGATTAGGCTTGTAAGATAGAGAGTATAATGCCTAAAATTTTTGGTTTTGAATTTCGTGAAATTCTAATTAAATATCGTGAGGTTTACTGAGAATTAATTTTGCAAAGCAAATTTAATACCAAAAAATTTATTTTCGAGGTTAGAAATTATTTTTTGATTTTTTATAAATTATTAGGCTTTTAATTGGGTTTGAGTTGTTTTCTAAGATAAGGGAAATTTGAGAAACCTTGAAATTAAAGACCAATTTGGAAAAGAGAGGAATGATGGGGCGTAAAGTGGTTAATGATCTGTTGTAATTTGATACGTCAAATCAGACTATCTAATACACTTGAGGAGCTTATTCTCAATAAATTTAAGTGTATTCTATATGTATTTGTCAATTTTTAGTTTTGTTGTTAATAAATTATTTTTATTAGTTTTAAGCAATTTTTAAAACCCAAATTGGCCAGTCGTACCATGGGGAAGCTAACAATGTGATTGAGTGGTGTAGGGAGTTCATGGTGGCCCAAACCTGAAGAAAAAATCATCGAGAATGGGTTATCGCGATATCAAAGCATGGAAGTTGTGATAGCCTTAATAGTATTGAAATGGAGAGAGTATAGGCCACCTATAGTGGTATCGCGATGCCAAACCATGGGTATTGCGATATCTTGACCCCCAAGACTTCTAATCTCAATACTATTGTGGGTATCACGATACTGCTGCTTGGCAGGTGAAAGAATTGCAGGGGTAATTTACGTCCAACAAGATTAACTCTATTCTTCACTCAAAGGAAAAATGGTCATTGTTAGGTTAAATGCCAATAGGCTATAAATACAATTTTATAAGTCTTTCATCGCAAATTTTGTTGGTTGATAGTTTCCTTTACTTTTTCATAGTTTTAGGGTTAAGTTTTCTTTTCTTTTCATTTTTAGATTAGATTTTATTTTTGTTGTTTCCTTTCTTCCTCATTGTTAAAGACTATGTAAAAGTGAGATGATCAAACTCTAGGTCTTCATTGGATTTCCATAAATCAAATAGGCATTTCTCAAACTCTTTACTCTTATTTTATGCTTAACATCTGTTTGATAAAATGCTTGTTAGGAATTTAAGTTTGATTATGTGCTAAATTTGTTGATGGTTAGTTGATTAGTTATTTGTTTGTTCAGTTAATATTTATGTTTATGTTTGATGTATTAATTGTTCAATTATATTGAAATTCTTAATACACTAGAATTGACGCCTTTAGTGAGATTCTAGATAAACGGGACCGAGAGGAGAGTTTATCCTTAGATAGTTTAATATAATTGTGCCGAGTAGTGAGACCGAGAGGAGATCTATATGCTTAGGTGATACAGAGAAGTGAACCTAGTTGGTATCTTTTAGTTTAGGATGAGACTGAGAGGAGATTCCTAACTAAGAGTGACAATAAATTTAATTAGTTTACATTTATTAGATTAGGTAACGATTAACGAACCAATTGACCATCAGTTTATCATTTACATTTTCTAAAACAACAAGGAAGAAAATTAGATTAGTTAGCTTAAGTGATAATTTAAATTTAGTTTATAAACAAATTTTTATTTGAACTTGCACTAATAATTTCCAAATCGATTAGATTAGTAATTGCTTAACTTGTAATTAACTTGGTAAACACATTTACCCACTTGGCAATCCTTTGGTTTCGAACCTTGGGATACTCGAGTGTCCTATTATCACTACAAATATTACAACTGACACTATACGCTTGCAGTTAAAACTGCACTCTTAAAGTGATTCATAAAATTGTATGTTTCCCTGCGCATGCATGCATGCGATCACAAACATGTTATGATTTAATAAAATAAGTCTCATATGAACTTACCAGATACAAAGAATAATAGAAGAAGTGTCAGGGACTAATAAATTTTTTTCCCTTTTCTTCGATTATATACCGATTGGTTCAAATCTTGATCTATATAGTAATTCATTTCAAATTATCAGTCCAATTATCTTATAACAGCTTATTTAAGGCATATGACAACTTAATTTCATTTTACACAATTTTCTTAAAGTTTTACATTTTATTCAATTTAGTCTCTAAAATTGAAACTATCATATCTTTCACATTTAAGCCTCGTTTTACAATCCGATTTCAATTTCATCTTCCTACAGTCCTCTAAATTCAATAATTATAGAAATTTCATGTCAATTTTAAAAAAAATCATTTTAGTCCCTAAACTCAAAACTAACAAATTTCACTTTACAAATTAGTCCTTAATCATTTCTAAGCTTACAATCAAGCCATTTAACGTTAAAAAAAATCAAAAACCATAAATGGAGACATTTTAAAACTTTAACGGTTTTACAATTTAATACTTGAAATAGCTTAATCGAGTTATAATGATCTCAATAACATAAATTTTACGCAAAACAGGCCTAAAATAGCTTACCATGCAAAGGTTGATTACTTTGAGCATTCAACAATGACTTCCCTAGTTCTTTTGTTGTATTTTTTAGTGATGAAAGAAGAAAAATGATGAAGGTGATAGTTTTCTATTATTTTAACATATTGTTAAATTCATTTTAACTTTATTTTTTTACATAATTTTCAATTAAGAAAATGTTCTAACCATCCACTATAATTAAAATGGCTTAATTGTGATATACAACTTTAAACAATTGTTCATTAAGCATTTTAGCTAATAAAAATCAATAGCGATTAACTTTTATAGTTTTTACGATTTAGTCCTTGTACTTTACTTAATTATCAATTCAATAAAATTTCAAAACCAAAATTCAGTATAACAAAAATAATAGACTAGTAAACATTAATAAATAATTTACTGACTCGATCATCGAAAAATAGGGTTCTGAAACTACTATTTTCGACACCACTGACTTTCGGGCTATTACATATTGAGAACTAATTTTATTGTCCCGAATTAGTTTGGTGAGATCGAGAGGTAAACTGGATTAAATCGTCTAATTGGGTAAAATGGTGACTGAAAGGTAAAATTGGACCAATTAGGAGCTTGAACTATTTAGATCGATAACCTAAGAATTGACTAGCAACATGGAAGTCAACCAACCGCTTTAATCAATTGAATTGATATTCATTTTCTTTTGTTTGTTTTGCAATTTAGTCATCCTAGGATCAATATAGTATAATTAATCTTTATAGTGACTTCTCCTACTATAATGCTTAGTGATTAGCTAACTAGATTTCGTAATTGCATACATTTTCATTGTTAATCACCTTGATCACTTGATCTCTCTTGGGTTCGATCCTCGAAATACTCTGTGTTTCATTGTAACATAAATATTATAATTGGCTTGTCATACTTGTATTTACGTCGCTATAGTTCTTGATAAATTTTGTGCTGATTCTCTACATTGATGGACACACATCGAGGCGCAGTCACATGCATTATGATTGCGGAACTTTATTTCGGGACTTAGGGTAGTCGAAACCATTACCAAGCCACTGAGAATTTATTGTGATAATTCTGCAAAAGTATTTTCCTCCAAAAACGACAAATATTCCAAAGTTGCAAAACATATGGAATTAAAATATTTTTCGTTAATAAGAAAGTTCAAAGACAGAGTGTCCATAAAGCATACTACAATTGATCTTATGATTGCAAGCTCGTCAACTAAAGGCATACAACCAAAGGAATTTAAAGAACATGTACATAGAACGGGTCTTGGTTGTATTGATGAATGAAATTTTATGTTATTGCAACATTCTGAGCTCAATTATGGTGTTTCGAAAATAAAATGAACATATTTCATGTTTATTATGATTGTGTGCACATATTTTTCTTGAAATTATTTAAAATAGGAAAATCTTTATAGTTACTTAAAAATCTATTATATTGAGATGTAATGTTATAGTATATGGAAGGAAGTATTTGACTTAAGCTATATACAACCGCCATAACTCACATTTGCAATTCACTATAATTTTGTAATTATGATGAGTATTAATTTTATGCGCGCTCAACGTTTATTTCATTAAAATTTACATTTTACCTTATTGGGTCAAGTGGGAGAATGTGTAGTTCACTATAATTTTGTAATTATGATGAGTGTTATTTTTATTCACGCTCAATGTTTATTTCATTAAATTTTACATTTTATCTCATTGGGTCAAGTGGGAGAATGTGAGATTTTAGTTTAATTATGTGGACCCAATTAAGTCTAAAATAATGTGACTAATTTAATGGAGATAAGAGTTTTGCTTTGAATAGAAGTTAAATTCTATCCATTCATTTGTTACTTGATATAACGAATTAAATATTTATCATTATAAATTGATCATCCCTCTAGCTATTAAAGGTTACACACACACAAAACATATAAAAGATTATAGCCTCCATCACTTAGAGTTTATGTAATTAAGGGAAAAAGGTCAAGAGGGAGAAATCAATTTATCCAATGTTTTTCTTCGTGTTGTTTGTCAAGTCTAATGGCCAACTCCAATTTCGCATAAGGTATATCTTAAACTTAAGAAAACCATAATATTCTAAATATTTTAAAATAATTGTTTATGCAATTATAGGGATTTGATTACATACTATTTAGATCTAAAAGATTTTACAATATATCCCTAAGCTTGGCCTTCTTGACAACAAGCTAACCTTCATGAATATCATCCTTAACATAAAAAAAAAGAGTTCTTTTCTTTCTTATAATACCAACATAAATGGATCATTAACGACATTCATTTCGCTATGTGCCAAATGTGAAGATTTGACAAGTGTGAAACCAAATTTATCTTTCTTGCAACCTTTAGTGATATCAACCCAATCATATTTAAATAAAACAACCTTAAATAAACTAGAATAATTCAATTGAATGATATTGATTAAAGCTCCATAATAATTAACTTCTCATTTTATAGGTTGCTTACCTCTAGCGGTTGCATAACTCAATGTTTTGGTTGTTACAACAACTCCACTATTTTGAGTTTTCAAGTATTTCTTCCTCGTTGTAGTGTGAAACCTAAAACCATTTAAAAGATAACCATTGTATCTTTTTGTTTCTTCTATTGGACCACGAGCAAGCCATTTTACTTATTTTCTGATATTTGCATTTCCTTGTCGATCCAAATGTTCAACCTAGATAAATTTTGGAATTTTAAATGAATAACTTGTATAATAGTATAAATATAAGTTCCACATAAAAAAATTATCATACTTACATGATCATGAAACCATTCATGAAATTTTAACTTTGCAACTTTTGTATGTCATACGACAGAAACCGTTTAGAGCGATCATGTCTCTTAATGACTTACTCGTGTTTCCTAAAAGTAAGAACGTGATTAAAGACTAAATACTTGGTAGAAAATTAAATTCTCATACCTTGAATATAACCTTTCCAAAGAGAATTCAACTTCCTTTATTTATAGAGCAACATTTTTCCAAATTGAATAGCACATATCGATGTGCTCAAGCAATTATTTGCTTATCAAGCAAAGTCTGTGAAACATCTCTATGCTTATTCACAGAAAATCCACATTTTTTCCTCCTTCCTAATGGTCTCCCCATAGTAGAGAGACTGAACATTTTTTCTTCAACCAAGAGAATATTGCCTTTGTTATTCGGCTAGTTAGATTGAAACTAGTCTCAATCCTTTCCAAGTATCATGAACAAAAGGTTAAGCATGCATGTGATAAGTAACCTTTTTCAATCAGACCTTTTAGGTGAGCTATATTACGTACAAAATACTTAAGCACAAAAAGATTACTATTTCAAATAAAGTAAAAGAATATGAGATTTTACCTAAACACTACGTCGATTAAAGTGAAAGGAATGCAATAATTAATGACAATTTACCTTTCAACCGGATACATCACTGATAAGTGATTGGACCGGTAAGTTTAACTTCATTTGCTAGATGAATTAACAAATGCAATATAATTGTGAAAAAAGCTGGAGGAAAGATAGTATCTAACTCGCACAAAATTGATGAGCTCAAGACTCAAGTCTTTCGAGATCACTTTCTTCAAGAACTTTAATGAGAACCAGGCACACCTTTTTGGGTAAAGATCCTCATATAGCAATGGGAAGAAATTCTTGCATCAAGAGATGAAAATCATATATTTTAAGCCCTATTAGTTTATGTTGTCTAAGTTGCACACAACGTAAAACGTTGGAAGAATATTCATCAAGAGTTTCATTTCCTTGAGAACTTTCAAAAAATTAGTTTTCTCATCTAACATCATTCGATAAGATGCTTGGGGAAAGTATAAGGTGTTAGTTACAGGGTTAGTTGTTGGATGAAGAACACTTTTTATGCCCTTTTCTACAAGATCAAGACGTGCTTTATAATTATCTTTTGACTTGCCCTCTTGACCGATCAATGTTTTAAGAATATTATCACAAATTTTTTTCTCAATATGCATCACGTCAATATTGTGGTGCAATAGTTGGTTCTCCCAATAAGGTAAAGAAAATAAAATACTTTTTTTTCCTTCCAAGGCCAATTTTCTATGCCAGTTGAAGCTTCTAATTGCTTCAATATAACACTACCAGATGGTGAAAAAGGAGCACTTTTATATTCTTGAGTCCCATCAAAAGAATGTGTATCACTACGAAACCTATAATTAGGTTCTAGCCACCTACGGTAACCCATGTAGCAATATTTTCTACCATGCTTTGACCACTTAGAAGTGGTATCATAACCACGACAAGGATATGCAAACTCCCCCTTTGTACTCCATCCAAATAAGTTGGCGTACACTGGGAAGTCATTAATTTTCCATATTATAGCTGAACGCAATTGACATGTTTGATTTCTTTAGGCATCAAAGGTCTCAACCCAAACTTCCCATAATTTTTGGGCAAGTAACAAGCAGAGAAAGTATAAAGTAAGATTCTTTTATACACATCTAAGGAAGAAAATTATAAGGTATTAATATAACGGACTAAGTGCTATGAGTCATGTTGGACAAAACATGTTAGCGAACAAAAATCTATAAATATAAATATAAAATATTTATATATAAAATAAAATAAATTGAGCGGATATGAAAAACCAATAAATAACATAACAAAAGCCAAAAATCAAAAAGAAGAAACGAGTTTTACTAGATGTTGAGACCTATTTTACACAATTTCCTTAAGACAGATTTAGCCACTCCTACAGTACTTGGAGAAATGTTGGTCGAATGTCTCCTAGGATACAACAATACGATGATCGAAGTAGTAGCACCTCTGCAGTAATTAACGAAACAAACAATGCATTTTTCTAACACTGAAATGTTGGAAAATATGGAGAGGAAAAGAGAAGAATTTTGGAGAGAATATAATCTCGGTGTGAGAGAGTGAGATTGAGCAAATAATTCAGAAGAAGTCTTAGCCTTTTATACACATTCAAAGTGGAGGAATTTTTGGAAATATTCATGTATAAGGAGACAAAATCTGTATTAAAGGGACAATTAAATCAATTTGATCAAAATCAAATCAAATTTATTAGAATCAAATAAAATCAGGATATATGTCATTTTATATAAAATTTTGTATATATTTGTTGAGAAAAAAAATTCGTGTTATCCACAAACTAATTTTGGGCTTGACCAATCCAAACATCGCCCTAGTTTTACAGGTGAACCTGCACCCTCCTTACATGCGAGGCAAGTTTCAAACTTAATCATTCAATCATTTTTTAAGTGGGTTCTCATATATATATATACACATCTTACACTTGATATTTAACCAATATGGTGCCTAAGCTTTTCTTTTCCTCAACAAATATTTCCAAGTAGCTTACTTTGAGTGTCAATTTCTCATTCATCACTAAACCATTTTGAACATATGATATACTGTTGTAAAGGCAGGGGCGAAGCCAGAAAATTTTTTTAAGAGGGGCCGGATGAAATTTTAATTTTTTATAATTTATATCTTTATAATTTGTAAAGGATTAAATCAAATTTCTATAATTTTAGGGGGGGCCAAAGTGAAATTTTACCTTTATTAATTTAATTTTTTTAAATTAAGGGCCTAAAATGCAATTTTACATTTGAGGGGGCCCATGCTAGTCCCCCTGGCTACGCCCCTGTGTAAAGGTCTCATGAAGTAGAATATAAAACTATAATTTTATGATTTAACTCTCAACCTTTACCAATTGAGAATATGCCTCAAAGTTTCCATAAATTAAAAATTTTCCAACAAGTCACACTCATATTACTGAATGGATTAAACTCATCGGATGCCAATCCCAAGTGAATGTTACGAGCGTCGAAAGAAAAATTAGGATACCGAGAATCAAATTCTTTCCAAGCAAGAGAATCTGTCGGATGCCTTAAAAGTCCATCTTTGCTACATATCTCTTCATGCCATGTCATCAAAGGTTAAATCTTTGAAAACATAAATAACCTTTGTGTTCTTAGAGTAAGAGGAAACCAACATAGAACCCTTGTGGCTAGTCTTTTTCTGTTTTTAGTGACTCTCTATATCCATATCTTTCATACTTTAGTTCTTTCCACCTTGGGGTACCACATTCAAAAAAATCTCTTAATTTGGGGTAGTGCATTGACTCTTTACTTAATTCCCAAAAAATTCTGTCACACATGCAATATGTTTGTCTTCTACTGATAGTGTCTCATGGCTTTGGTGTACATGGACATGCAAACTTACCATTCCCTATATTATTTTTCGAATATAAAGAGACTTATAAAGAGTGTCCATGTTCTTTTTCCAAGTAAATTGCTTACCCTAAAGGGGCTTCGAACATAACCCACAATCTAGGAAGGAACGTACTAATTAATTACGTACATGACATCATCCAAGTACAATTAAAATGAAGTTATCTAATTCATATAATGCAATTATATATATTATCTTTGTATATTAGCTAAGAACAATTCAACATGATTATAATAGATGGAAACCATGTTCTATCAAAGAAAAAGTAATTCCATTAATTATTATTTCTCTTTACCTATGAAGTTGTTAATACTTTTGTAGGCAAACCCATAAATCTTTATCCAGCAAGAATAACACCATTAGTTATAAAAAGAAAAAAAAACTTCTTTTATTAGCTTTTATACGTATCCTTCTCTTGATACCTATTACGGACGAATATTCAAATACAATTATATAAGACATGCTTATATACAAAACTTATACTCTTTTCTCAAATATTGAAAAATATATTATTATGTTTTTTTAAATTATAGAAGCATATAGGCCTCCACATCGATGCAATAAGTATCCCCTTCATCAAAATACATTAACCCAATTAACCATTCACTATATTTTTTCAACAAGTCTTAAAAAGCCATTCAAACAAGAGTTTGGCTTCACACGCACATATATATATTAGAAAAAAAAATGCATTGTGTCTTGGAATCTGTAGTAAGTATTGTTTCGACCAATTTTGTTCTAATACATCAAAAGGCATTGATGTAGTTAAGTAGATGTTTACCCCAAACATTTATATAAAAATGCTTTCTGAGTCGATGATTCTTTGAAACACTAACCTCGTCGGACAACACTGGAGAGATTACCAAGAGATCTTGAAGGTCTTGATGTTGTCTGACATTGTCTCCTGGAAATTAATCACAAAATTAAAAAAGGAAATTTCTGACAGATGATAATACATCTTTTTGAGTTAAGTATTGTCATCGTCTAACAACGTTTATATTCCTAAAATCCAAAATATTTTTTTATTAAAAGAAAAATTGTCTGTCAAAATTCCCACCATTTTTTTTTGGGTTGATCCTATAATAACACACCCAATTATCCGTCAATCTAGGGTATTGCTATATTTGCAGGTTTTGATTACTGTCATTACAAAGTACTCCTATTCTGACGGTGGAGTATAGCCTTCTCTACAATTTTCTCCACTTATTATTCAAAAAATAACTAATTAACATAATTAAATCTAATATTAATTAAGCGATAATTAAAATATTTAGAATTTTATTTAAATAGTAATTTTATTTCACATTAATAAAATTAGTATAAATTTTTAAAAAGAAAATTAACACAACTTCTTTTTTATATCAATATTTTATTAATAACTGTAATTATAATTATTATAATTTTTTTAACTAAAAAAATTGTAAAATTAAATTATAATTATTTTTTAAAATGTATAATGAACACAACTTCTATATATAATTATCGCAACTTCTACAATTATTTATTAAACTTTTATATTTTAAAATGTGAATTTAATAATATAATAAAAAAATAAAGAGTATTTTCTTCAATTCAAAATTTTTTTCTTAATATCTATTATAAATTAGACTCTTACCTTTGACTAAAGTCAAATTTCTCTTCATTAAAGTTATTCAACCAATCAAAATTCACCTTTTAAGATTTAGACCAATTAGAATTCTTCCTAGTTTTTCTTTCTTCTTTCATCATCATTTACTCCTCCCCTCCACCCCGGTGTCTGGCCATTACTTCCTTATCTTACTAGCACCAATCTTATCACCATCATCCACCCATGTCTTGTTATTCCATCGACACCACAACCCAACCCCTATCAGCACTCGAAAGCTGCCCAAGCCAAGTCCTTGTACTGCCCAACATTGCTCTCTCAAGCGGCACAGCACCTCGCCACCATCCTCCAAGGCCATCGTACCAAACCAACTTGCCTCATCCACAACCCTGGCCATCACCACAACCTGCCATCATCTATTGCTCCGGCGACGTTACCGTAAGGGTAGCTTTGTTTATTTAGTAAAAAAATTATACAAAAGATGAAATTGTTAAAAAATTTCCATCGATTGCACAATGAATATAGCACTGTGAATGTTATTTGCCAAAATATGAACCCAGATCGTAATTAGACATCATCTTTATGATGTTTTTATTTATTCTCACTTGATGTATTAGATGTTTAATTTTGTTTATTATGTTTATTTTTTATCACATCACTTTACGATATTCACTTAAACATGTTTTTCTTCTTTATTGCTTTTTATTATTACTTTTATCGCTATTTCACTTCATTATTGTACCAACCTTCATCTGCCTTGACGATTGGTATGGATAGGAGATGCTACAATAAAACTTCCATAAATTGTAAAAAAATTAACTTTTATAAAAGCATTCGCTTCACATCATAGTAAAAAAAAATCTTTACAACAAGTGAACAACGTATGAAATGTTTAGACATAATTTGGAATCATTTCGAGTCATTAAATACATATAAGGACATCTCCATAGCACAAATCTAGTTTTCATAGCTCCTTGACTCAAAATATGATATTCTAAAACACATATTTACACTTAAAAAAATTATACTATCATTTTTGAGGTCTTAAAACACATTTCTTAATACTTCTAAGGTTATTACACAAAACTGTGACGATTAGGCGTCTTTCAGGGTAGTTTGAGGGCATAAAAACACCAAAATTGATGTACAGGGTACTCTGCTTGTTACGGTAGTAATTTAGCTATTGAATTTGCTGTACCGATACAACCAAACCATGTCTCAATACTTGAACACCTAGAGTTGAAAATTTGACTCTAAAACACCTTAAATTATCTCCAAACAGTACCATATGATTTCCATCAATTATAAACCATTTAAAAGGTCAATTAAACTCAAATTCAAGTTATACTCAAGTTCACATCAACATAAAAACAAAAGTTAACTTAAAACTTCCATTTAATAACCAATGTCAAATACATACACAATAAATGGAATCACAAATACTTAAACTAATCTAAGCCTTTATGTACATGCCAAACCACTAATAAGTTAATCCAATTCACCACTAACAACCTTCATAACCTCCTTGATGATGCAATCTTCCAAGGCGCAATATCAAACTTCTTGTAAGAGCTTTTCACCTATATGTTTAAATCACTGGTGCGTAAGTTCAAAGAGTTTAGTAAGTACACTCATATTTCCTATCTTAACTTATTCCATTAGTGATGAGTCTTTTATGAGTGTTAGAGTTGTGTGACCCAAACTCTTGTTACAATAAAATACAAGTGGCAAGATAGGGGGATCTGCGAAGGCGAAGGCCGAAAAGGTGAATTTTCTTCTCCTTTGCCCGTGGTTTTTTTCCCAACTGGGTTTCCTTTGTGATTCCTTGTTATTATTGACATTCAATTTTCACAATGAGCATAAAGTCAAATTTCAATTTAAGCCAAATACTTATTCATTATGACTTAAGCACTTAAGTATGAGCCATTTACTATTTCAAACCATTTATTAAGGGCGATTCTCATTTGTTATCTTATTAGACCGTCGAATGAGCATTCACATTTATCAAATAATTCTTAATTTATTTTTTGGTCTATATAAAATTTCCATAAACACTCGTATTTTTTTTTCTAATTCTACAAAGTTTACCATTTCGATCTTTAAGTCCCTATGTTTATTAAGCCAATGGCATCCTAGCATTGATTTCTATTTCATTAACTCATATATGTCACTTATGGTCTATATAATAGAGTTCCAGATCAAGTTTGAGGTGTTATAGTGAGTGGTGTTAGTAGGGAGGAGATGGTGAATGAGGTGTTGTATGGTGATCATAGATGATAGTGGATGTTGGTGAATAAGATGATTACTGGTTGATGAAGGAAGACTATCAAAAATGGGTTAGATTATTTTTCTTAGGAATAATTAGATGTAAAAATTAGACAAAAAGAAGGTCGACCAATGAGGAGCGACGATAAAAGGTGGCCTTAACAAGAAGTGACAGTGAGAAGTAGCAATAGCTTGGTATAAAAAGAAAAAGAAGAAGAATTTAAAAAATATTTACCATTATGTGGAATATAGGTGGCGTTTATGTGGCAAATTTAGTGTGCCACGTCACCTCTCTATTAAGGTTGTAACAACTGTTAATAGATGAATGATCAAAATATTATAATTTGAAATTCGATAGTGTTAATGACTAAAATGTAAATAGTTGAGTAAAAAAAAAGAAATTTAGGTGACTATTTTTATAATTTAGCTTAAAGTTTTAGAAGTCACATATACAATGTCAAAGGTTATAAGTTTTTGGTTAGTTGGTTACATTAACATTATGTGTCAATTGCTTCATTTTGTTCCACATATATATTATCTTAGTCTCAAATATAATTGAATAAAATTAGTTTAATTATGATGAGATTAGATTTTGTGTATATTGATGCTAAGGTTATTGATAAAATTTTATGGATTCTAGTTTTACTTTTTTCGGAAATTGGTTTGATGGAAATTTGTTGAAGTTGTTACTATAGATCCATATTCAATTTTTTGGTGATTTAATGCAAATTTATGTCTTAAAGAATCTAGTTTTAAGTGTGATTTTATAAAATTTTGTTTGAATTTTATTGCAAAAATTTAATGGTTTCTTGTTTAATTATTAAAAAAATAATAAGATATTAAGGTTTTTGGTTTCTGATGGCGACATTCATATAACATTATTTTGGGTTGTTTAGGAAATTATAACATGATAAAAAAAATTTAGTTTTGACTTTTGACTGTTATAAGAATTTTAAATTTGAATATTGGTATCTTTATATAATTTTTAAAATAACTTAATCGAAGTAATAAGTCACCAAAGTGACCTTTTTTGTGGAAATTATTTTGTTTTAAAATATAAATGGTAGTTGTACATTTAACTTAAGCCATGTTAATATTGATCTGCTTGAAAGAAGGTTAATATTTAACAAAATTTCATGTGCAACTATGGTAACAAATATGTGACGATTATTTGGTTTTACATGTTTAAAGAAAGATTTATTGTTTGACATGTTTTTATTGTTAGTGTTTGTAGTCAGTGTTTGATACTACACCTATATATCACTTACAAATTAATATTTTTTCCAAAGATGAAATATTAATGGAGTGCTCATTATCTTGAGACGGGGTTTGCTTTTATTCGAATTTATTATTATTTTAGTTTGTATTTGGAGTCTTATGTGAGTTTGTTTTGTTTGATTTAGTTATTTTTATACCTCCCAACATCACTGTTAGCATTAACTCTATTCTTATATTTAAGGGCACCAACTTTAAATTATGGAGAAAGAATCTTATAATTGTTCTCAGAGTCGTGGATCTCGACATTGCATTAAGGATTGATTCTCGTCCACCGCTTACAAACAAGAGTACCTTTGATGAAAGGGGAGAGATCAAATTGCATGTCTATAATGATCATAAAAAGTCTATTGCAAAAACATTTAAATGCACTATGTCTGATAGTATTGTAATGGCTAAGAATTTCGTTGCCAATATTGAAAGAGGTTTGTCAAGAACGAAAAGGCTAAAATTGGTATGCTCTCGAGACATCTAACTTCTATGGGGTATAGAGGAAAATGTAATATTAGGAAGTATATTATGGAAAGGTTGCGTCTAACTTCAAAGTTGAAAGTACTTAAACTAGAACTCTCTAACGAGTTGCTAGTGCATCCAGTTTTTACATCTCTTCCACCATAGGTTGTCCAATTTAAGGTGAGTTGTAACATCCTACACTCAACTTGATCACCGGTTCTGAGCTATAATGTCACAAACGTTGTCGAAGCGACTACAAATAATTTGCAACTACATTATACAATTAATGTGACTAAAATCAAACGAATATACATTCCTTAATCATAATTAACTAAAAACGATTTTTGTTTATATATGTAACTAATAACATACAACCGATCAACCATATATTTATATATATTAGTACTAGACTATGAAGATCAAAGTCTAATTGTAATGTTATTTAATATCGTAGAACCTAACTTGTTAGGTACATGTCAACTATAATTAAAGGTAGAACAACCAACATTTCTGAGACCGAGATTGCGAATGGGATGCTGAGGTCGATGCTCAGAAAATCACCAAGTAGACCTATCCTGCGTACTAATAAAACAAATCACACACTGAGAAAAGTACTCAGTGGTATTTCCAAACTTAAGCATGTAATATTAGTTTAACCAATACTATCTTGAGTAAAAAGGGTATATCTATATCTATATATATATATAGAATACTTAATACTCGAAGTTACCATGCTATACATATTCAGCTTGAACATTTTAAGTGCCTAAGACTAATAATAAATCTTCCTCACTTCAATGCATTAGTTGACTATGCTAACTCCCAACTTCAGTACTTTAACATCATTTTAATAAGATTAATTTGTTATTTTTAATTTAATCTTTTGACAACCACATCCTAAATATCTCAACTCATAACAATAAACCAAATCTGGACAATGTAAAAATGAAAATTTAAAACCATTAAGGCACCAATTTAGACAACAGCCAACCATATAATACGATTAACAATTAAACGCATTAATTCGGTCATTTCCAAGTCATGCACTTCCAAGCAAAAAATTAATATTGATTCTTAGACAATAATTAAACATGAAAATTTCGAATCACGCTTTAATACATTTATTAGAATCATCCCATTATGCACAAAATGGTTAACCTTGTTTATACATATGGGACAACATTATTATGTCCTAAGCAAACACTATTTCAAACAACCTCGTTATTCACTAAATTTTTAGCCTTAAAATTTCCAATTTGATTTTATTACACACATCACATGATCAACAATAAACCTCATATGGACAGCCAAAAATTGCTCGAACAGACCACATTCTTATGCCAATTCGAGCAGCCTCATTACTCCCTCAAATTGGAAAACATTTGACACCATATGGGCAAAATAAAAATTGCATCAAACAACCTCATTATTCGCATAATATGGACAACATATCATAGAAAGAAATATATGACTTTTAACCATAGAAATACATTTATTTTGTCCAAGATTGGGCAACATATATACAACAAATAAACAGTCCTTAAACAACCTACTAGACTCAAATACACTTGGCATTTATGCCACAACTTGCACTTACAGTGGCTGTTTTGATCAGCAATGAAAGGTGAAAACTCAGAATATTTACAAGCAAATTCCGCATTCAGATAATCCCCAAACAGACAACACATACAATGCTAAAAATTGGACAAAATAATAGTGGAAGTTTCCATGCTCAGGGATTGTTTCGAATGGCTATACCAAGACAGTCAAAACTCTTGTAATAATGTTGTGTTTTAATATGTGTAAAGTTGATCGAACAGCAAGATTTGGAAAAATTAAAAATGAGCTTCAATCATGCAATTTCCATTAAAATTTGTTCAAATCATGAAGTTTAACATGTAATTTCATTATCAATTTGGACAGTTTAAATGCTTTTCACACCATCGAACATCAGTCATTTTAGCAATAAAATTGTCAATAAATTGAACAGTTTAAATGCGTTTCACACACCACCGAACAACAACCATTTTAACAATAAAACTGTCAACAATTTGGTAGTTTAAATGCCTCTCACACACCATCAGACAATAGCCATTTTAACAATAAAATTGTCAAATTTCAAACATGTCTGAATGCTTCTAAACGAAAATTTAACAACAACCAATTTAAAATTAATTCATAAAAATTCAGACATCTTAAATGAAGTCAATGTATGAGCCCATTTTGCCCGGGCCCAGTGCAAAACAAAAACAAAATAAAAATAATAAACCCAAAAGTAACAGCCCATTTACAAACCCAAACTCTGACCCAAAATTCAAACCCAAACAAATCAAAATCCTAAAGCCCAAATGGCCCAAAATCTAAAACATTTTTCAGCAAAATTCAGCAGCAAACCCTAGCTGGCCGCCGCATGCCTCGCGTGGCCTCCTCGTCTGCCACGCCCAGCTCTCCATGCCACCATGTCGGCCACCTGCTCCTCCTCCACTACCAGCACCTCCATACCCTGCAAGATCAAGACAAAAAACAGGATAGAATAATAGAAAAAGGATGTAAAATGGGTTATAAAACCCGAAATGAAAAACGGAAACAAAGGGGTTTTTTCTTTGGGGTTCTTCTTCTTTTTTTTGTTTGTTTTTTTCGGCATTTGAATACAAAAAAACAGAAGTTAGAGTTTTAAAAAAAATACATAGATCTCTGAGATAGCAAGCATTCGGAAAAAAGGAAAGGCAAACGAAAAAGGTTACTTTTTTTTCGATTTCTATATACATATCTATACATTTTTGAAGTTAATATAAACCTAAAATCTATATATATTAAGACCAAGAACAAATAACAAAAAAAAATAAAAAAAAATATTTTTTTACCTTTTCCGGCCACCGCGTGCGGTGGCCGGCGCCGGCGCCGGCGAGCCTCCGGTGGCCGTCCGGTGACCGGCCCCTGGCCGGATTCCCCTCCCTTCTCTCTCCCTTCTCTCTTCTCTCTCTCTTTTTTTTTCTTTCCCTCTCCCCAAATGATTTTTTTTGGTTAGTTTAGGCCTTATATAGCCCTCCAAAACGACGTCGTTTTGGGGGCTACACTTAAGCCCCAAAACGACGTCGTTTTGGCCATGCCCGACCCATCCGACCCGACCCGCTAGAGGATCCGCGTGTTTTCATTTGAATGGGATATTTATGCGCGCAGTCCTTCCGCTTTTCTGATGGTTCACAATTAAGTTTTTTATGGTTTTCAATTTGGCCCTATAATTTCTCGCGCTTTTCGATTTAGTCCCCGCCAATGTGCTCCGTTTTAAAGGAAAGGAATAATTGTTGTTTCGGTCCCCCAACGTTTCACGCGCGTACAATTAAGTCCCTTTTCTTTGTTTTCATTTCAAATTGGCCCCACAACTTTGTTTTTAATTCAATTTTAGTCCTTTTTTTGTTGATTTTATATCTTTATTAAATATCCTTGTTATTTTTATATTACCATTATTATTATTATGTATTAGTATATATTTTTATTATGTACGGGTATACCTATATATATTCTCATATTTAATATTTTTATTTCACTTTATTTTAATATTTATTAATGTTATGTTTGTTTCTTTTATATTCCAATGTTATCATTATTATTATTCTTATTATTTTAGTAGTTTATGCTTTGTTATATATTTATATATTTATAATACGTATATATACTTGATATATTTGTATATACCTTGGTAATATTATTACTAGTTTTCAATATACGCATATATTACCTAAATATTTTAGTATTATGTAAATATTTTAACATTATATTATATATGTATTTATATATTACGTATGTACATATACCTTTTAATAATATATTTTGTATTACGTAAATATTATTTTAAATACTGTATTGTATATATATATATATGTCCTTAGTACCACGTTACATATATATTGTGTATATACTTGTTTTCTTACCCTTATTATATTCATTGTTAATACATTTATTTTTTTATACATGTATACGTACCCTTTTTTTATATAATATTATTTTTTACTCATATATGTATATATTTATCTATGTTTCATATTCTATAATATATATATATTTCTTATTTTATGGCTTAAAATTATATATGCATATACATTTTTACAAAATTGTATTTATTGTCATCATTGTTACTTGGTGTTTGTTTATTTATTCGTGTACACTTGTGCTTTTTTTTTAAATGTTAGTTCTATTTATTTATTTGTATGCTTTGTTTATGTAATCGCCTCGTCATTTCATTTTGCCTATTGCATTGTTGTTACTCACTTTACTTTGCTCACCTTGTCGTATTCGTTATTGTTTTGTCCAGCATTGACACTAAACACCAAGAGGAAAATTTTTCTAAATAAGGCAATATTTCGCGTTTGGAAACTCGAGAAAACGTGCCCTAACGTGCTGGGTTTCGATTTCTCGTTTGACTAAATAGCCAAATATCCTCTTAAAGCTTCAAAGTATGGTTTCATTAAACTATAAGGTGATCTTGGTTTCGATGGTTTAGAGTATCGTGTCCTAACGTGCTGGATGTGATATTCCTCCGGAACAAGAGAATCTTGTGTTTCAATTCACGATATCAGATTTTCTTTTAAGAATCGTATTTTTTTAAAAACTCTTCAAATTTTTAATTTTCGACACTAAGACACTAATTAATCAACTAGGTACCAATTTTGGGCGTATCGAGGGTGCTAATCCTTCCTCGTGCGTAACCGGCTCCCGAACTCATTTTTCTGGATTTCGTAGACCAAAATCGTTGTTTTAATAAAATTAAATCATTTATTAAAAACAACCACTTTTTTGAGGTGACCCGATCACACCTCGTCAAAAAAGGATTGGTGGCGACTCCCGTTTTCATTCTTTTTTTTAAAATCCAAGTCGACCCCGTTTTCATTCAAAAAAATGGTGTCAACAGCTTGGCGACTCCACTGGGGACTATTAAATAAGAGAGTCAAGCCACGAGTTGATTGCTTTTTGTCTTTGTGTCAAAATTGGAAACTTGCTTTTTGCCTTTATTTTGGCTTTTATTATTTGTTTATGATTACTGCTTTGTTTAGAATTTAGATGTATATTTCTGCACATTCCATTGCATGACCGTTGGTCACACCTTTTAAGTGGGAGTGAGAAACTACGCCTTCGTGAGGTTTTCACCTCCGCATGGGATAGTGAATTGCTTCCGGGATACATCCGTACCTATGTCTTCGTGAGATTTTCATCTCCGCATGGCCATAGGGAAATGTATTCCCCTGAACTGAACTCGGTCCATATGAGCCTATAATGGGTGAGGATCGAGGAATCTGCTGGTTCAGGTACCCTTACTTTAGAACCAAACCACACATAGCGAGCCATAAGAACCCACCGAGATAGAGCTATTCCAGACCCTAGTGCTTACCGAATAGATGCTTTATTTATTATTGTTTACTTTAAATCCTAGATCTAATTTGCTTTGTTTGTGATTGCATGGCATTTTCATTTCAAAAGAGGTGTCGATTCACGTTCAGTATAGATAGAAAGCTTATCATGGAAAAGAGGTTTCTTGATAAAGTAGAAGACAATGCAGCTGTACGATTATGGGCTGAGACGATGTGGAGAGAGAAAGGCGATAGTCTTGCAGAAGGGTACGTATCAGAGTTATGGGACTTCACCCGTATCAGCGTAGTCCAAAATGATCTGCGAGAAATGAAAGAAATATGGGATCAATGGGACGACGGGACCAAGCAGATGTTTTACTGTGATTACGGGGACTTACCTCACCTACTTGGTGTCAAAGTGGACAAGCATTTATTCCGAGCCCTAGCCCAGTTTTGGAATCCTGCTTACAGTTGCTTCACTTTGGAAAAGTGGACTTGGTACCCACCGTGGAAGAATATACGACCTTGCTTCGGTGTCCAAAGATTCAAATTGACAAAGCCTATTCTAGAGCTGCTAGTGTCCCGACATTATTAAAAAAATTGATGAGCATTACAGGGATGAGCGAACAGTGGGTCGCTGCCCGGATCCAACAGAAAGGAGACAGTAAATGCGTTCCTTGGATTGCGAGATTTAGTATTAGCACACCCTGATGTGAAGAAAAGAGTGGATGTCTTCGCTCTAGGTATCTATGGTTTGGTAATTTTCCCTAGAGCTTTAGGGCACGTAGATGAGGCCGTCTCTGATTTGTTCGATCGGCTTAGTAAGGGAGTCACGCCCATCCCGGCAATCTTAGCAGAAACCTTCAGATCTCTAAGCGCATGTCGAAGAGCAGGGGAGGGAAGGTTCATCGGATGCGCACAGCTACTATTGGTGTGGTTCCATAGTCACTTTTGGAAGGAGGAAAATGTCTCTTATCGAGTCTTCTCAGAAGGTTATTCCCCGTTGAAGGAACAAGTTGCTACACCAAGACGAGACGACATCACGGAAGAGAAGTGGATGACGATTCTCCAAAATCTTCAGGAGGATAACGTTGAATGGAAAGCTCCTTGGATGGTACCCGACGAGATCCTGTATCGATGTGGTGATTTCGACTGGGTCCCTTTACTCGGAATTTGGGGAGCTATCGGTTATGCCCCTTTACTCGTATTAAGACAATATAGATCGAGACAGTTCATACCGGCAACACAAGGGTTGGCTCAATGTGAGTTTTCTTATAAGGATGAAAACTACAAGAGAAAAACTCGAGAAATATCTAACGCTTGGAAACAGGTTCACCGAATGAAAAGATTTACCATAGGAGCGATGGCAACTTCAGAATATTATGGGTGGTGGAGTAAAAGAGTCAATGACAACATCCCTAAGCCGAGGGAAGATTGCGTTCAGTCTATAGAAGAGCATCTACAAGTAGTTCCGTCAGAATTAGAGATCATCAAACGAGACTTTGAGAAAAGAAATTCTGAGTTGGGAAAGAGGATAGAACAGTTAGAAGAAGAAAGAGTGCATTTGGGATTAGACATCGATATCCACAAGCTAGAAGCCGAGAAATTAAGGAAGGGAAAGAACAAAGCTGAAGAGGATTTGGATAGTCTAAAACAGATTACAAGAAGCTGCGATTGTCGATGAGAACTGTCGGTCTGGGCAAAACGTCAGAGCAGTGGCGACAAGAGATCAATGAGGAAAAGAATAGGGCCGATCAGTGGGAAAAGAAATTTCAAGATGCTCGAGCTCGAGAAACGCTTTGGAAAGGAGTTTGTTAGAGTGCCGAAATGAGAAGGCAGGATTAAAGGCCAAGGTGGCAGAGCTAGGAAAGTCACTTCACTCGTACCGTAGTCGCAACTCCATGATCGAATTAAGAGCAAGCTTAAATAAGATCGAAGAACTGAAAGAAAAGGTAGAGGAGCTTGAGGGCGCATTACACAATTCTGAGCTGCGAATGGAGCTTCTTGAGAGGAGTAATGATCAATGGCAAGAGCAATTCCATCATTCTCAAAAGCAGATTAGAGACAGAGATTACGTTATGGGCGAAGCTGTGACTCAAGTGCGGGAAGTGGCTGATCATCTGCAAACATTAGCAGTTCAGGCCGATGTATTGAGTTTAAAATATGAGTCAGAATCAAGCCGAGGTCGAGATTTAGCTTGGCTTCTTAGGAAGGTTAAGGCCTTGGGTATAAAGGCGAAGCCGTATGTGTAATTTATTTTATGTAAAGAAATTTGCTTTCTAGTTGAGTTTTCTAATAAAATTGAATTCGAATCAATGCCTCTTTTTGCATTCATCTCATACATTTGCATTACATCTCATAAAATGACCCTAATAAAATTAAATTATGACAGTTACCCTGGAAACCAACAAAATCTAATCAAATATCACTACGGTATCGTCGCCAAACAAAAGCAATGGATCAAAGGATGGAAAGATTGGAACAGTTGCAACGAGAGATGCAAGATCAGATGCATGAACGACTGGAAAAATCCAGCAAGACAGTTAGAATCCCAGAAACTGTGATGAACCAATTAAAGCAGTTATTGGCTGGAGGAATAACAAAGAAAAGATCCCGTAGTCGATGCGGGGAAGATCACGATGACCCTATTTATCCCAGGTTTCACCCCAACTAACATCAAGCACAACCAGAGGTGTACCCACAGAGGGTACCGGTTACCATTAGACCTCAATATCTGGCTAGTGCTCGGTACCAGTGCATTTCAAATGGGCTCGGGTTCTAATCCGGGATAATCCCACTAATCCTGTGGTCCCGGACCTCGATGACGTGGTAGAAACAGAAAAACAAGAATGAACCTGCCAAACAGCTGGAGACCGATGTAGATGGTTAGAGGAAAAATTTAGAGTCATGGAGAACATCGACTATCATCGCGGGGTTGACGCCAAGGATCTGAGTTTGGTCCCTGATTTAGTACTCCCACCTAAGTTCAAAATGCCGGAATTCGAAAAATATAATGGGACTAGTTGTCCTGAAGCTCATATAACTATGTTCTGTCGAAGAATGACAGGATACGTCAACAATGATCAGCTGTTAATCCACTGCTTCCAGGACAGTTTGATCGGATCTGCAGCCAAATGGTACAACCAACTGAGTCGTGCTAAAGTTAGTTCATGGAGAGACTTGGCGCAAGCTTTTATGAAGCAATACAGTCATGTAACGGATATAACACCCGATCGAATTACGTTACAAAACATGGAGAAAAAGCCTAGCGAGAATTTCAGGCAGTACGCCCAACGATGGAGAGAAGTGGCAACACAAGTCCAGCCGCCCCTTTTGGAAAAAGAGGTCACCATGTTGTTTATCAACACTTTGAAAGCCCCATTCATCAACCACATGTTGGGGAGTGTTACCAAGAGCTTCTCGGATATGGTAATGTTCGGTGAAATGATTGAGAATGCGGTAAGGAGCGGAAAGATTGACACGGGGGAAAACTTCAAAAGACCAGCCCCAAGGAAAAAAGAGGGCGAAGTAAACAACGTAAGCACATATAGCAAGAGCCATTCAAAACCGATTACTGTTGGCCCTCTAAAAATGATAACCACTAGTCACCAAGCCCCCTCGAGGCAGGAACCCAACACAAAGCCCAACACAAGGACTAACACAGAGAGACTTCAGTTCACGCCCATTCCAATAACATACGGGGAACTGTATCAGAAGTTATTTGATGCACACATAGTATCTCCATTTTATCTCGAGCCCATGCAACCTCCATATCCCAAATGGTATGACACGAATGCCAATGTGAATACCATGCAGGGATACCAGGACACTCAATTGAGAACTGTACTGGGTTTAAAAAGGCGGTGGAAAGGTTCATTAAGATGGGGATTGTGAAGTTTGATGACCCATTAGGACCCAACGTAGCAGCGAATCCGTTACCCAACCATGCTGATAAAGGGGTAAACGCAATAATCGAAGGTGAGAAAAAGAGAATCAAAACCGACATTGCAGAGATAAAAACCCCATTGAGTTGGGTCTGGAGACAAATGATAGAAGGAGGTCTCATCAAACAAGGTTCAAAAGAAAGGCCAAAGGAACGGAGACGTACTGCGAGTTTCATGCTGAAGAAGACCATGACATTCAAAACTGAACTGAATTCAAGGCCATGGTGCAAAATCTGATGAACAACAAGAGCTAGAATTTTATGAAGAGATCAAAGGACTTGAAAATGGAGAGGTTTATGCCTCGGAGGAGGGGCCTACGGGAAAGGCCCCAAATCACCCAGTGGTGATTATTTCAAGGCCAACGAGTACAGGATCTGGAATGCAACTGGTGCCAAGGGTCATAATCCAAAAACCTGTAGCCTTTCCTTACAAGATAGCAAAAAGGTTCCTTGGAATTACGACTGCAATGTGATGATCACGGGAGAGGAGAACCCGATAAATGCTTCAGAAGAGGCTAATGACGCAGGTTTCTATACGCGTAGTGGAAAACGTTACGACCTGGGAAATACAAAAAGGGAACTTATAAAAGGAAAAGCCTGGGCGGTTGAACAAAATAAAACGAAGACGACCGGAATTGAACCGCAAATTAACACACCGGTGACTGAAAATGAGGCTAGAGAATTCCTAAAATTCTTGAAGCATAGCGAGTATAGCGTGGTGGAACAATTGCATAAGCAACCCGCTCGCATCTCAGTGCTCGAGTTACTGCTAAGTCAGAGATACATCGTAATGCGTTGGTAAAGTGCTAAATGAGACCTATGTCGCTAAAGATATCTCAGTGAACAAATTGGATCGCCTGGTTAACAATATAAATGCCGATAATTTCATCTCTTCAACGATGATGAGATCCCGCCAGGTGGTATGGGATCTACCAAGGCCTTGCACATCACTGCCCGTTGCAAGGGGTATATACTACCGGCGTACTCGTGGACAATGGATCGGCCCTGAATGTTTACCCCTGTCACATTAACAGGTTACCTGTGATAGTTCTCACATGAAATCATGTCAAAATATAGTGAGAGCATTTGATGGCACTGAGAGAAAGTGATGGGAGAATCGAGATACCTCTATTGATTGGTCCAAATACATACGAGGTGACTTTTGGTAATGGATATTAAACCATCTTACAATGCCTATTGGGAGGCCTTGGACCATCTGCAGGAGCTGTACCATCGTCACTTCACCAAAGTTAACTGGTGAGAGGTAGATTGTGACTATAGGGGAAGAAGACATCATTGCATCAGTCACGATGATATGCCATACATAGAGGCTGATAGTGAAGCAATAGAATTATCCGATCATGGAATTTGTAAATGCCGCATTTGTCATCGAGATGAGCAAATCCAGAGCCTAAGATATCCAAAGCTACGTCAATGAGCTTACAGCTAACGATGGGAAGGGAGCATTGCCTGGAAGAGGATTGGAAAATACCTCCAGGGAAGGGTCGGAGTACCGATCCTAGTTAACAAACAGGACCGTTATGGTTTGGGATATAAGCCTAATGCGAGGGAAAGGAGGAAAGAGATGGAGAAAAAGCAAGAAAAGAGAAGAGCACATTTGGGCGGGATAGAAGTCAAGTGGGGACCAATGACCTTTCCCCATATATCTAAGACTTTTGTTTCAAGGGGAATTGTCTACCCTGAAGAGAAGGATGAGGTTACAGAAGGAGGATTGAGAGGTTGGACATCAATGCCATATCCGCGGAAGAAGGGTGAAAGAATTTATCAGGCATTCGTCCTTGCGAACCTGGAAGTGTTTGGAATAACTGGACTGCAGAAGAGATCCCTGTAACATTAGAACTAATTCAGAGTAATATTCAGAACACTTGTTGCCCTAAGCCTGGGGTGATAAGAATCTTTTGTAAAAGGCACATGTCCAAATCTAATTTCAGTGAAAACTTCATC